>NC_057804.1:459536528-459559387 GCF_018294505.1 Triticum aestivum
CTAAGTATAAAAAATCCTACCAAGTGGTGAGCAATCCTCTCACTCGAGGGCTTAGCTGCAGTCCAGTACTCGCCTAAGTATAAAAAATCCTACCGAGTGGTGAGCAATCCTCTCACTCGGGGGCTTAGCTGCAGGCCAGTACTTGCCTAAGTATAAAAAATCCTACCGAGTGGTGAGCAATCCTCTCACTCGGGTGCTTAGCTGCAGTCCAGTACTCGCCTAAGTATAAAAAATCCTACCGAGTGCTCGACCACGACCCCTCCCCCCGGGGCTGCACCGTCGAGAAGAAGGATGAGATTGTGCCCACTGCCAAAGGCTCATCCAACAGCCAACGCCAAGGTGAGTTGTTTCAAGGAACGTTAAGACCATTGCTGAGTGCCTTGCTGATGAGCTGATCAATGCTGCCAAAGGCGAATTGCTTTCAGGAACGTCAAGACCATTGTTGAGTGCCTCGCTGATGAGCTGATCAATTCTGCTCAAGGCTCGTCCAACAGGTCGACTGCGGCCTCTTCCTCAAAAGTTACATCGAGAGTACAAAAACCAATCCGAGAGAAGATAAATGCAACATATTCAAAGATAAGCTCGGGGCAGATAAATCCAAAGGTTTCTAACCGCAGATTAAAGTACTCAGGTGTCAGGACCGAAGGAGTTTTAACGATTACAAAATCACTGGGCATTCCGAGGCAAATGAGGGCGAAGCATAATGTTTTTTCGGTCACTCGGCGGGAGAAGGGCTGGCTGGATCGCAAAAGCTGTCGAGGTCGATGCTGTCAGCAATACGAGTGGTTGCCTCAAGGAAGGTGTCCATGAAGGACTAGAAGGAGTGCTTCTTAGTATTCACAACCTTGAGGGCCGCCAACTTGTCTTCTCTAGCCTCCTCGTAGTGCACTTGAACTAATGACAAGGCGATGTCAGCACCACAACGAGAAGATGATTTCTTCCACTCTTGCACTTGGCCAGGAATCTGATTAAGTCGAGTCATCAGTGACTCGAGGTCTTGAGAAAGTTCCGCCTGAGGCCAGAGTTCAGTGTCCACTCGGGTCATCACAGCCTTCAGTCGAGCCAGATAGTTAACAGCGCCATCCAAGTGTGATTCCAATCGTAGCAAGTTCATCGCAATGTCATCTTTCATGGGACAATTGATGGGGTCAAGACCTGTCTTGACCCGCCCGGTTTCAGCTTCAAAGTCCTGGCAAAGTTCTGTTCCATCGCGAAAAACAATGAGTCGACAATATTACAACATACTTCGATCGACGACAATTAACCAGTCGAGTGACTATACCTTCAAGCTTCAGAACTAGTTTCGTGGCAAGTTGTCCCAGATAGGACTCTAACTTGCCCGTCTTGGATCTGAGGCCTCCAACTTCAGTGGTCAGGTTCTCCTTGTCCTTCTTCAATTGCTCTACTTCTCGATTGGCTTCCGAGATGGCGGTCTTCAACTTCGCATTCTCCTCTTCCAACTTGCTGACTGAAGCTAGCTTCTGGTCCGCAAGCGTTGTCTTCTCACGTGCTTCCTTCTGAGCAGCAGCAAGGTCCTGGTCCTTCTTCTCCAAAGCTTCCTTCATTCTCTCTAAAGAAACAACACTCTTCAGACGAGCCTGAAGTTGATGGTTTTCACTATGCCATTTGGTTGTGTGAAGTCATTCGGTTCAAAGAGACTTGAAGAAAAAGCAGTGAAAGACACAAGATACTAAGTAGGCAAGAGTCGAGTGGTTACCTCCTATGATGGTCGTCTATTCTTGAGCAGTCTTGAGGTTCTTCTTTGCGAGTTCAAGGTCAAGTTCAACGCTGATATGCTTCTTCTTTAACTCGGAAAGTCGAGCTCCAAGATCACAAGACCTCTGCAGTCAGCGAGAGAGATATGTCAGTCCATAGAAATAAGAGACAATGACAGGGTAAAGTTACTCTAAGACTACTGCCGAATCAAATATTTAACAGTAGTCTCGGGGACTACACCCAGTGGGTGCACTTAGCATGCCCCCACTAGTTCAGATCAACACTCGGCAGGGTCTGCCCAGCATGAGTCAAAAAAACAAAAGAAGAGAGAAGATTCTAAGACCTCAGCCGACTGCCAGCAGTCTACCGTGGTCTCGGGGACTACACCCAGTGGGTGCACTCGGCGTGCCCCTACTGGTCTAGACAGATTACTAAGACTCAGCTTGAGTCGAGTGAAGTGGAAGATTTCCTAAACTCTAAACAAAGGCACACCCTAGTGGGTGATCGGATATAAAATAGCATTCAAAAGTTCAAAAATTCAGTCGGAGTTCACTGACCTGAACATTGGTTTGCAGGGCAGTGCTGGCGTTTTAAGCCACTTGACTAGCCTCATGCATCACCTTCACCTGCTCCATGACTAGGTTCACCTGGCGAAGAGCCTCCCTGGCAGCACTCGGCGAGTCGTCTGGGGTCTGATAGGCAACGAAGAGTGATGGCTCCAAGGCGGTCGAAGCAGTTATTGGGTCAGACACGTGGGGTTGCACTGGAGCGGCAGGAGTCGGAGCAGTCGACCCCGACGGGCGATCAGTCGTCAGCGGGTTAGCAAATGTGACGTTGGTCCGGACCAGATCTCTGGAATGCTCGACCACCGCCACAAGCGCTGGTGTTGACTGAGGGACTTGAACTTCAAGCCTCGTCCTTCTTGAGCTCCCACTCCTCTTCCTCCTCTCCTGTAGAGGCGCTTCTTCTTCTTCATCGTCAGGGAGCACGACGACCTCTTGCAAAACTACAGAAAGAGAGAAATATCAGAAATTCAGCCGACTGAAGATCCACTCGACTAAATGAAACCTGGTCGAACGGACTTACCAGCTCGAGAGGTGGCCGCATCGTCGGTCTCCTCGTCTCCTGGCGTGTTGTCGATGTCCATGTCAGTAGCAGCAGAGGTGGGGCTAGAAAGATACATGATCCAGTTGGTCAGAACAAAAACTTCAGTCGGCCTATATAAACACAAGTGAGGTACTCACCCCGAAGCAACAGGGACATCCATCTTGATCTGCGGCAAAGTCTTCCGAGCCTTTGGAGGAGCAAACTTTGGCTACTTTGCGACCTTCTCTGTCGGCTCCGGAGTCAACGTCCGAGTGCGCTTCTGAGTGTGGTTACCCGGAGCCACGTTCTTCCCTCGCCTGCCCGCCGGGTCATGGTGCTGCTTGGATCAGCGTTCAGAGCGCGGCGGCAAGTCGACTTCTTCCTTGTCGTCTGACTCCTCGCTCTCCTCCTCCTCCTCTTCATCCGAAGACTCCTATTCACCACTTTCCTCTGCACTGGCCTCTCCCTCCTGGTCCTGCTCCAGAGCTTGTTCGCCGTTGGGCATCGAATACATCTCAGTGAAAACCTACAAGACAAAAAGTTGAGTAAAAGTCAGTCGAGATCAAGTACAGTTGGAACATATATGCAAGACAGTCGGAATAAAGAGCATACCTTGTCGGGCTGATTGTCGTCACTGAAGGGGATGACTCGCCTGACTCCTCTGGGGTTGTCCTGGTTGCCAGTGATGCTCCTCAACCTCATGTCCACGGTCTTGGGTGTCACTTCTTCTGGATGGAACCAATGTTGGGGAACGTTGCAGAAAACAAAAATTTTCCTACTCGTTTCACCAAGATCATCTAGGAGTTCATCTAGCAACGAGTGATTAGATGCATCTACATACCTTCGTAGATCGCGAGCGGAAGCGTTCAAAAGAACGGTGATGATGTAGTCGTACTCGACGTGATCCAAATCACCGATGACCAGCGCCGAACGGACGGCACCTCCGTGTTCAACACACGTACGGAACAGCCACGTCTCCTCCTTCTTGATCCAGCAAGGGAGGGAGGAGAGGTTGAGGGAGATGGCACCAGCAGCAGCACGACGGCGTGGTGTTGATGGAGCTGCAGTACTCCGGCAGAGCTTCGCTAAGCACTATGGAGGTGGAGGAGGTGTTGGGGAGGGAGAAGGAGGCAACCAAAGGCCAAGGCGTTCAGGTATGAAGTCCCTCCTCTCCCCCACTATATATAGGAGGGCCAAGGGGGGTGGCCGGCCCTAGGAGATCCAATCTCCTAGGGGGTGCGGCGGCCAAGGGGGGTTTCCCTCCCCCCCAAGGCACCTAGGAGGTGCCTTCCCCTCCTAGGACTCTTCCCCCTTCAAACCCTAGGCGCATGGGCCTATGTGGGGCTGGTGCCCTTGGCCCATTAGGCCAAGGCGCACCCCCTACAGCCCATGTGCCCCCCCGGGACAGGTGGACCCACCCGGTGGACCCCCGGGACCCTTCCGGTGGTCCCGGTACAATACCGATAACCCCGAAACTTGTCCCGATGCCCGAAATAGGACTTCCCATATATAAATCTTTACCTCCGGACCATTCCGGAACTCCTCGTGACGTCCAGGATCTCATCCGGGACTCCAAACAACATTCGGGTTACTGCATATACATATCCCTACAACCCTAGCGTAACTGAACCTTAAGTGTGTAGACCCTACGGGTTCGGGAGACAAGCAGACATGACCGAGACGACTCTCCGGTCAATAACCAACAGCGGGATTTGGATACCCATGTTGGCTCCCACATGCTCCACGATGATCTCATCGGATGAACCACGATGTCGAGGATTCTATCAACCCCGTACGCTATTCCCTTTGTCTATCGATATGTTACTTGCCCGAGATTCGATCGTCGGTATCCCAATACCTCGTTCAATCTCGTTACCGGCAAGTCACTTTACTCATACCGTAATGCATGATCCCGTGACCAGACACTTGGTCACTTTGAGCTCATTATGATGATGCATTACCGAGTGGGCCCTGTGATACCTCTCCGTCATACGGAGTGACAAATCCCAGTCTTGATCCATGTCACCCAACAGACACTTTCGGAGATACCCGTAGTCTACCTTTATAGTCACCCAGTTACGTTGTGACGTTTGGCATACCCAAAGCACTCCTACGGTATCCGGGAGTTACACGATCTCATGGTCTAAGGAAAAGATACTTGACATTGGAAAACTCTAGCAAACGAACTATACGATCTTGTGCTATGTTTAGGATTGGGTCTTGTCCATCACATCATTCTCCTAATGATGTGATCTCGTTATCAATGACATCCAGTGTCCATAGTCAGGAAACCATGACTATCTGTTGATCAACGAGCTAGTCAACTAGAGGCTCACTAGGGACATGTTGATGTCTGTTATTCACACATGTATTACGATTTCCGGATAACACAATTATAGCATGAATAAAAAACAATTATCATGAACAAGGAAATATAATAATAATGCTTTTATTATTGCCTCTAGGGCATATTTCCAACAGTCTCCCACTTGCACTAGAGTCAATAATCTAGTTACATTGTGATGAATCGAACACCCATGGAATTCTGGTGTTGATCATGTTTTGCTCTAGGGAGAGGTTTAGTCAATGGATCTGCTACATTCAGGTCCGTATGTAGTTTACAAATCTCTATGTCTCCATCTTGAACATTTTCACGAATGGAGTTGAAGCGACGCTTGATGTGCCTTGTCTTCTTGTGAAACCTGGGCTCCTTGGCAAGTGCAATAGCTCCAGTGTTGTCACAGAAGAGCTTGATTGGCCCCGACGCATTGGGTATGACTCCTAGGTCGGTGATGAACTCCTTCACCCATATTGCTTCATGTGCTGCCTCCGAGGCTGCCATGTACTCCGCTTCACATGTAGATCCCGCCACGACGCTTTGCTTGCAACTGCACCAGCTTACTGCCCCACCATTCAAAATATACACGTATCCGGTTTGTGACTTAGAGTCATCCAGATCTGTGTCGAAGCTAGCGTCGACGTAACCCTTTACGACGAGCTCTTCGTCACCTCCATAAACGAGAAACATTTCCTTAGTCCTTTTCAGGTACTTCAGGATATTCTTGACCGCTATCCAGTGTTCCTTGCCGGGAGTACTTTGGTACCTTCCTACCAAACTTACGGCAAGGTTTACATCAGGTCTGGTACACAGCATGGCATACACAATAGAACCTATGGCTGAGGCATAGGGGATGACGCTCATCTCTTCTATATCTTCTGCCGTGGTCGGACATTGAGCTGAGCTCAATTTCATACCTTGCAACACAGGCAAGAACCCCTTCTTGGATTGATCCATATTGAACTTCTTCAATATCTTATCAAGGTATGTGCTTTGTGAAAGACCTATGAGGCGTCTCGATCTATCTCTATAGATTTTGATGCCTAATATATAAGCAGCTTCTCCAAGGTCCTTCATTGAAAAACTTTTATTCAATTAGGCCTTGATGCTGTCCAAGAGTTCTATATCATTTCCCATCAAAAGTATGTCATCTACATATAATATGAGAAACGCTACAGAGCTCCCACTCACTTTCTTGTAAACCCAAACGCTTTGATCATCTCATCAAAGCGAATGTTCCAACTCCGAGATGCTTGCACCAGCCCATAAATCGAGCGTTGGAGCTTGCACACTTTGTCAGCATTCTTAGGATCGACAAAACCTTCCGGCTGCATCATATACAATTCTTCCGTAAGGAAACCATTAAGGAATGCCGTTTTGACGTCCATTTGCCATATTTCGTAATCATAGAATGCGGCAATTGCTAACATGATTCGGACGGACTTCAGCTTCGCTACCGGTGAGAAAGTCTCATCGTAGTCAACCCCTTGAACTTGTCGATAACCCTTAGCGACAAGCCGAGCTTTATAGATGATCACATTACCATCCGCGTCTGTCTTCCTCTTAAAGATCCATTTATTTTCTATCGCTCGCCGCTCAACTGGCAAGTCAGTCAAAGTCCATACTTTGTTTTCATACATGGATCCTATCTTGATTTCATGGCTTCCCGCCATTTGTCGGAATCCGGGCCCGCCATCGCTTCTTCATAGTTCGAAGGTTCACCATTGTCTAACATCATGATTTCCAAGACAGGGTTGCCGTACCACTCTGGTGCGGAACGTGTCCTTGTGGACCTTCGAATTTCAGTAGGGGCTTGATCAGAAGTATTTTGATCATTTTCATTAACTTCCTCTCTAATCGGTGCAGGCACCTCAGGAACATTTTCTTGAGTTGCGCCATTTTCCGGTTCAAGAGGTAATACTTCATCAAGCTCTACTTTCCTCCCACTTACTTCTTTCGAGAGAAACTCTTTCTCCAGAAAGGACCCATTCTTGGCAACAAAGATCTTGCCTTCGGATCTGAGGTAGAAGGTGTACCCAATAGTTTCTTTTGGGTATCCTATGAAGAAGCATTTTTCCGATTTGGGTTCGAGCTTTTCAGGTTGAAGTTTCTTGACATAAGCATCGCATCCCCAAACTTTTAGAAACGACAGCTTAGGTTTCTTCCCAAACCATAATTCATACGGTGTCGTCTCAACGGATTTATACGGAGCCCTATTTAAAGTGAATGCGGCAGTCTCTAAAGCATAGCCCCAAAAAGAAAGCGGTAAATCGGTAAGAGACATCATAGATCGCACCATATCTAACAGAGTGCGATTACGACGTTCGGACACACCATTACGCTGAGGTGTTCCAGGCGGCGTGAGTTGTGAAACTATTCCACATTTTCTTAAGTGTGCCCCAAACTCGTGACTCAAGTATTCTCCTCCACGATCTGATCGTAGAAACTTGATTTTCCTGTCACGTTGATTTTCAACCTCACTCTGAAATTCCTTGAACTTTTCAAAGGTTTCAGACTTGTGTTTCATTAAGAAGATATACCCATACCTACTTAAATCATCAGTGAGGGTGAGAACATAACGATAGCCACCGCGAGCCTCAACACTCATTGGACCGCACACATCAGTATGTATGATTTCCAATAAGTCGGTTGCTCGCTCCATTGTTCCTGAGAACGGAGTCTTGGTCATTTTACCCATAAGGCATGGTTCGCACGTGTCAAATGATTCATAATCAAGAGACTCTAAAAGTCCATCAGCATGGAGCTTCTTCATGCGTTTGACACCTATGTGACCAAGGCGGCAGTGCCACAAGTATGTGGGACTATCATTATCAACCTTACCTCCTTTGGTACTCACATTATGAACATGTGTAGCATCACGTTCGAGATTCAGAAAGAATAAACCATTCACCATAGGAGCATGACCATAAAACATATCTCTCATAAAAATGGAACAACCATTATTCTCAGATTTAAAAGAGTAGCCATCTCGAATTAAACGAGATCCCGATACAATGTTCATGCTCAAAGCTGGCACTAAATAACAATTATTAAGGTTTAAAACTAATCCCGAAGGGAGATGCAGAGGTAGCGTGCCGACGGCGATCACATTGACCTTGGAACCATTCCCGACGCACATCGTCACCTCGTCCTTTGCCAGTTTCCGCTTATTCCGCAGCCCCTGCTTTGACTTACAAATGTGAGCAACTGCACCGGTATCAAATACCCAGGAGCCACTACGGGCACTAGTAAGGTACACATCAATTACATGTATATCACATATACCTTTCGTTTTGCCGGCCTTCTTATCCGCTAAGTACTTAGGGCAGTTCCGCTTCCAGTGACCGCTTGCCTTGCAATAAAAGCACTCAGTCTCGGGCTTGGGTCCATTCTTTGGCTTCTTCCCGGCAGCTTGCTTGCCGGGCGCGGCAACCTCCTTGCCGTCCTTCTTGAAGTTCTTTTTACCCTTGCCTTTCTTGAACTTAGTGGTTTTATTGACCATCAACACTTGATGTTCCTTCCTGACTTCTACCTCTGCTGATTTCAACGTAGCAAATACTTCAGGAATGGTCTTTTCCATCCCCTGCATATTGAAGTTCATCACAAAGCTCTTGTAGCTTGGTGGAAGCGACTGGAGGATTCTGTCAATGACCGCATCATCCGGGAGATTAACTCCCAGCTGAGTCAAGCGGTTATGCAACCCAGACATAGTGAGTATGTGCTCACTGACAGAACTGTTTTCCTCCATCTTACAGCTGAAGAATTTGTCGGAGACTTCATATCTCTCGACCCGGGCATGAGCTTGGAAAACCATTTTCAGCTCTTCGAACATCTCATATGCTCCATGTCTCTCAAAACGCTTTTGGAGCCCCGGCTCTAGGCTGTAAAGCATGCCGCACTGAACGAGAGAGTAGTCATCGAAACGTGCCTGCCAAGCGTTCATAACATCTTGTTCTGCAGGGAGAACGGGTGCGTCACCAAGCGGTGCTTGTAGGACATAATCTTTCTTGGCAGCTATGAGGATGATCCTCAGGTTCCGGACCCAGTCCGTATAGTTGCTGCCATCGTCTTTCAGCTTAGTTTTCTCTAGGAACGCGTTGAAGTTGAGGACTACGTTGGCCATTTGATCTACAAGACATATTGCAAAGATTTTAGACTAAGTTCATGATAATTAAGTTCAACTAGTCAAATTATTAGTGAACTCCCACTTAGATTAGACATCCCTCTAGTCATCTAAGTATTACATGATCCGAGTTAAACTAGACCGTGTCCGATCATCACGTGAGACGGACTAGTCAACATCGGTGAACATCTTCATGTTGATCGTATCTTCTATACGACTCATGCTCGACCTTTCGGTCTTCCGTGTTCCGAGGCCATGTCTGTACATGCTAGGCTCGTCAAGTCAACCTAAGTGTTTGCATGTGTAAATCTGTCTTACACCCGTTGTATGTGAACGTCTGAATAAAACACCCGATCATCACGTGGTGTTTTGAAACAGCGAACTGTCGCAACGGTGCACAGTTAGGGGGAACACTTCTTGAATTTATTGTGAGGGATCATCTTATTTACTACCGTCGTTCTAAGTAAACAAGATACAAAACATGATAAACATCACATGCAATCAAATAATAAACGTGACATGATATGGCCAATATCACATAGCTCCTTTGATCTCCATCTTGGGGCTCCATGATCATCTTGTCACCGGCTTGACACCATGATCTCCATCATCATGATCTCCATCATCGTGTCTCCATGAAGTTGCTCGCCAACTATTACTTCTACTACTATGGCTAACGCGTTTAGCAATAAAGTAAAGTAATTACATGGCGTTTCTTGATGACACGCAAGTCATATAAAAGAATAAAGACAACTCCTATGGCTCCTGCCGGTTGTCATACTCATCGACATGCAAGTCGTGATTCCTATTACAATAGCATGAACATCTCATACATCACATATAGATCATTCATCATTCATCACAACTTTGGCCATATCATATCACAAACCACTTGCTGCAAAAACAAGTTAGACGTCCTCTAATTGTTGTTGCAAGTTTTACGTGGCTGAATTAGGGTTCTAGCAAGAACGTTTTCTTACCTACGTTAAAGCCACAACGTGATTTGTCAATTTCTATTTACCCTTCATAAGGACCCTGTTCATCGATTCCGCTCCAACTAAAGTAGGAGAGATAGACACCCGCCAGCCACCTTATGCAACTAGTGCATGTTAGTCGGTGGAACCGGTCTCACGTAAGCGTACGTGTAAGGTTGGTCCGGGCCGCTTCATCCCACAATACCGCTGAAGCAAGAAAGGACTAGTAATGGCAAGAAAGTTGACAAATCTACGCCCACAACAAATTGTGTTCTACTCGCGCAAGAAGAACTACGCATAGACCTAGCTCATGATGCCACTGTTGGGGAACGTTGCAGAAAACAAAAATTTTCCTACTCGTTTCACCAAGATCATCTAGGAGTTCATCTAGCAACGAGTGATTAGATGCATCTACATACCTTTGTAGATCGCAAGCGGAAGCGTTCAAAAGAACGGTGATGATGTAGTCGTACTCGACGTGATCCAAATCACCGATGACCAGCGCCGAACGGACGGCACCTCCGTGTTCAACACACGTACGGAACAGCCACGTCTCCTCCTTCTTGATCCAGCAAGGGAGGGAGGATAGGTTGAGGGAGATGGCACCAGCAGCAGCACGACGGCGTGGTGTTGATGGAGCTGCAGTACTCCGGCAGAGCTTCGCTAAGCACTATGGAGGTGGAGGAGGTGTTGGGGAGGGAGAAGGAGGCAACCAAAGGCCAAGGCGTTCAGGTATGAAGTCCCTCCTCTCCCCCACTATATATAGGAGGGCCAAGGGGGGGTGGCCGACCCTAGGAGATCCAATCTCCTAGGGGGTGCGGCGGCCAAGGGGGGTTTCCCTCCCCCCCAAGGCACCTAGGAGGTGCCTTCCCCTCCTAGGACTCTTCCCCCTTCAAACCCTAGGCGCATGGGCCTTTGTGGGGCTGGTGCCCTTGGCCCATTAGTCCAAGGAGCACCCCCTACAGCCCATGTGGCCCCCCCGGGACAGGTGGACCCACCCGGTGGACCCCCGGGACCCTTCCGGTGGTCCCGGTACAATACCGATAACCCCGAAACTTGTCCCAATGCCCGAAACAGGACTTCCCATATATAAATCTTTACCTCCGGACCATTCCGGAACTCCTCGTGACGTCCAGGATCTCATCCGGGACTCCAAACAACATTCGGGTTACTGCATATACATATCCCTACAACCCTAGCGTAACTGAACCTTAAGTGTGTAGACCCTACGGGTTCGGGAGACAAGCAGACATGACCGAGATGACTCTCCGGTCAATAACCAACAGCAGGATTTGGATACCCATGTTGGCTCCCACATGCTCCACGATGATCTCATCGGATGAACCACAATGTCGAGGATTCTATCAACCCCGTACGCTATTCCCTTTGTCTATCGATATGTTACATGCCCGAGATTCGATCGTCGGTATCCCAATACCTCATTCAATCTCGTTACCGGCAAGTCACTTTACTCGTACCGTAATGCATGATCCCGTGACCAGACACTTGGTCACTTTGAGCTCATTATGATGATGCATTACCGAGTGGGCCCTGTGATACCTCTCCGTCATACGGAGTGACAAATCCCAGTCTTGATCCATGTCACCCAACAGACACTTTCGGAGATACCCGTAGTCTACCTTTATAGTCACCCAGTTACGTTGTGACGTTTGGCATACCCAAAGCACTCCTACGGTATCCGGGAGTTACACGATCTCATGGTCTAAGGAAAAGATACTTGACATTGGAAAACTCTAGCAAACGAACTATACGATCTTGTGCTATGTTTAGGATTGGGTCTTGTCCATCACATCATTATCCTAATGATGTGATCTCGTTATCAATGACATCCAGTGTCCATAGTCAGGAAACCATGACTATCTGTTGATCAACGAGCTAGTCAACTAGAGGCTCACTAGGGACATGTTGATGTCTGTTATTCACACATGTATTACGATTTCCGGATAACACAATTATAGCATGAATAAAAAACAATTATCATGAACAAGGAAATATAATAATAATGCTTTTATTATTGCCTCTAGGGCATATTTCCAACACCCAAGCGGTGTCGTCAGATCCGGAGTACAACCACATAGGATGGTCACGAGCCTGAAGATGTTGGATGCATCGACTGAGGAACACTTCTAGCAGGTCCAGGGCAGTGACACCATCGTTAATCAGTTGGACCACTTTCTCCACCAACATCTTCGTCTCCACGTTCTCAGCAGCAGTCACTTTCAGTGGAGAAGGAGTCTGGACATGGTCGAATGTGAAGTGAGGAAGGCCAATTGACTGACCTGGAGTTGCGACATCCTAGTAGTAGAACAAGGTCGACTTCCAGCCTCTGACCGATTCGAGGAGAGTCATAGCAGGGAAAGCACTCCTATGCCTCTTCTGAATACCTAAACCCCCACACATCTGGATGACATGGGTATTCGAGTCACTCGTTTTGGCTTTCTTCACCGACTGAGATCGGATGGTGAAGATATGTTTGAAAAGACCCCAGTGCGGTCGACACCCCAAAAAGTTTTCACACATCGACACGAACGCAGCCAGGTACGTGATGGTATTGGGGGAAAATGGTGGAGTTGAGCACCGAAGAAGTTCAGGAAGCCCCGGAAGAAGGGGTGCGGAGGGAGCGAAAATCCCCGGTCGACGTGGGTGGCGAGCAATACACACTCACCCGGTCGAGGTTGTGGCCCCATCTCCCCCTCAGGCAGCCTTGCCGCACCCTTGGCGATCAATCCGGACTCCGCCAGCTCGTCCACATCTTGCCGCAGCGAAGACCGGATCTAATCGCCCTAGATCCAGCCTGGCGGCAGCCCCGCGCGCGATGACGACCCACGGTTCTGCTTCTTGCCTTTCGCCGCCCCCGTCGCCTTCTTCACATGCTCCAGCGCCGCCGTCTTGTCCTTCACCATGGCGGCAGAGCAGCGGCGTCGGGAGCAGAGGAGGAAGAAAGAGAAACAGGCGTGCACAGTGCAGGCGCCTCGACCCCGTTGCCTTATAAAGGGCAGCTTCCGAGTGGCTGACGTGTGGGACCAGGCGATCCTGTCAAATCCTGCAACAGTCGTGCGCAACGTACGTGGCGAAAAAGGCGGCGCGGAAATTGAGGCATTACTGCTTATCCGCTCCGCCAACTTTGGCGCTCCCCGTCTCGCGCTCTTCCCTGAAATTTCGCATCCCATGAAATCCGGGATACACTGCAGGCAATCGCGCCAAAGATTCTACACTTGAAGACAACACTCGGCATATGGTGCTATAAGTTCAGTCGACAACTTTCTAAATGGATCAAGGCGACTGAATCGATGCTGAAGTACCAACATGAGTTTTTCATCTTGCGGGAAACGCTCGCGAGGTGCAAAGCTCAGAACAAGTTCAACTTCAACCTACTTTCCACTCGAACCTTAATCCATTCGGGGGCTACTGATGAGGATACAGACCTGGGGTAGGGTCATGGGCCTGACCCATACTTCCTACCCAAGGTCACTACCCTAGAAGATAGGAAGTCCAAGAGGCAACAAGGGACCCCTAGTCAAAGATGTCGAGTGTAATACACTCGACCAGTCATACCACTCGGGTGACCCCCTACCTATTGTCACTCGACCATTCAAGGAATCACTCGACCTACCAAAGATCAGGAGTCACTCAGCATTGCAACGGCCAGGCATTCACTTCGTAGTCTTTAAGGTCATTAATAGCACTTAAGGCTGGCGTTATCAGTAACGCCCCTACTTTATGTACAATAAGCCCCTTGTAATGGAGGACGGTGATGGTCTTGGCGTACTCTATATAAGCCACCCCCTCCTCTGGCACAAGGGTTCGCACCCCCTGTAACATTACGCACATATAATCCAGTCGACCGCCTCCGGGCACCGAGACGTAGGGCTGTTACTTCCTCCGAGAAGGGACTGAACTCGTAAAACCTGTGTGTACACCTTCATCATAGCTAAGATCTTGCCTCTCCATACCTCCCCCCCTTTCTACTGTCAGTCTTAGAACCATGACAGGGAGCAGCCTTGGTGTGCCTCGAGTAGGAGGAATCCTACTTGGGGTGCTAGTCCAATTCTCCCCCCCACTTTTGTTTTACCGGAAGGGGGAAAAGGGAAGAGGGAAGGGAGGAAGGAAAGGGGGGCCGAACCCCCTCTTCCTTCTCCTATTCGGCCTCCTTCCTTAAGGGGGGCACCCCTTGTGGGCTAGTGTGCTCCCCTCCTATGGCCCATAAGGCTCGTTATTCCCCCGGGGAGTTCCGGTAACACTGAGGGGGTCCTGGATTAGGGGGTCCTCGGACAACCGGACTACATACTTTGGTCGGACTGTTGGACTATGAAGATACAAGATTGAAGACTTCGTACCATGTCTGGGTGGGACTCTCCTTTGCATGGAAGGCAAGCTTGGCAATCCGGATATGTAGATCTCCTTCTCTGTTACCGACTCTGTGTAACCCTAGCCCCCTCCGGTGTCTATATAAACCGGAGGGTTTAGTCCGTAGGACAAGAACAATCATAATCATAGGCTAGCTTCTAGCGTTTAGCCTCTACGATCTCGTGGTAGATCAACTCTTGTAATACTCATATCATCAAGATCAATCAAGCAGGAAGTAGATTATTACCTCCATCGAGAGGGCCCGAACCTGGGAAAACATTGTGTCCCCCGCCTCCTGTTACCATTAGCCTTAGACGCACAGTTCGGGACCCCCTACCCGAGATCCGCCGGTTTTGAAACCGACATTGGTGCTTTCATTGAGAGTTCCACTATGACGTCACGATAAGGCTTGATGGCTCCTTCAATCATCTGCAATGATGCGATCTAGGCTGAGCTTTTCCTCCCCGGACAGATCTTTGTATTCGATGGCTTCGTACTGCGGGCCAACTCGCTTGGCCATCTGGAGCACATCGATAGCTACGCCCCTAGCCATCAGGTCAGGTTTGGAAGCTTGAACTATACTTCCGGCATCCGTGGAGATTTGATCTTTGACGGATTCGAGCCCATGAAAGGTGCGCCATACAGTCACGATGAGCATGACTTGGATCTTCCATCAGACATTGTTCAGGAGAACGCACCTATAGCTTCCCTGGCCTTAGAGCCTAAGCAGATCGCACCATCCGAGGATGGGTGGATAGAGCCCGCCACGGAGGCCGCATACTCAACGGCGATAGAGTCGAACACAGACTTCACCTCCAAAGAGATCTGTGTCATCGGACCCGCGGACTCTTCTCCGGTCATAGGTTCCGAACCACGCGCATCCGTGCCTACCGAATCTGATTGGGCACCGATCATGGAGTTTACCTCCGCTGATATATTTCAGCACTCACCCTTGGGCGACGTGCTAAATTCACTAAAATATCTCTCCTTGTGAGGATACTCTTGGCCGAACTATGTCCGGCTTGAGTGGGAGGCGGACGACGAAGAAATTAGTTCCTCACCCACCATCCACTTAATAGCCACTGTCGATGACTTAACCGACATGCTTGATTTCGACTCAGAAGACATCGACGGTATGGATGACGATGCAGGAGAAGAACAGGAACCACCGCCCACGGGGCGTTGGACAGCCACCTCATCATATGATATATACATGGTGGATACACCCAAAGAAAACAACAACGAGGAACGGAAGAATGCAACGGAGGATAATCACCTCGAGAAGCAACCAAAGCAATGACATATGCACCGCTCTAAATCCCGCCACAGTAAAAACATCGATAACAACGCAAGAAGAAATAATACCCCGGTCGACTCCAAAGGAAACAACGACCCCATGGACCCAGCGATGGAGCAGGATGAGCCAGGGGACGGCGAACATAGTCCGGGGCCGATGTCCGATCATAGCAACGGTGGAGATAAAACTCATAAACCTGTCTCCGGAGAGGACAACAGTCCGGGCGACGATGCACTCATCATCCCGGAAAAACACTTGGAACAAGAGAACCTCCATAGAAGGCTCATTGCCACTGTGAGGAACTTGAAGAAGCAGAAGCAAAGGCTTAAGGCCGCGCAGGATACGCTCAACCGCAGATGGAACAAAGTGCTTGACACTGAAGAAAAATATGGTGGCGATCGCCACACAAAGAGCTACCCAAAGCGCAAGGTACTGCCTGAATATGATGACGAGGCTATAGAGCCCATTCAGCCGAAAAATAAAACGGCCGATCAGCTGGCCGACCACCATGCGGCCGCGACAGGGCGGCTAATGAGGCCGCACATAAGTCAGCGCACGATTTACGTGAGCACCTGGACAAAAAACCCGGTATGGCCAGGTCCATCTATGGATCTAGGAAGCGTGCTCCGGCATAGGACCATGGCCACCCAAACGACTATACTGACCGAATAACAACTCCGAGTCAAAACCGAACACTACAACCGTTAGAAGAACGCCATGACACATCCAAATACAGGGGTGCTGCACACCCCTGTGTTTCACCGATGAGGTGCTTGATCATGAATTTCTGGAGGGATTCAAACCCGTGAACATAGAGGCATACGACGGAACTACAGACCCTGGGGTCTGGATTGAGGACTTTATCCTTCACATCCACATGGCTCGCGGAGATGATCTCCACGCCATCAAATACCTGCACCTCAAGTTGAAAGGACCAGCTCGGCACTGGTTGAAAAGCCTCCCTAAAAACTCAATTGGAAGTTGGGAAGAACTTGAGGATGGTTTTAGGGCTAATTTTCAAGGGACCTATGTCCGACCTCCGGATGCAGACAATTTAAGTCACATAATTCAACAACCCGGAGAGTCGGCTCAAAAGCTTTGGAACAGATTTCACTAAGAAGAATCAAATCGTCGACTGCCCGGATGCGGAAGCCTTAGCGGCTTTAAAGCATAGTGTCTGAGACGAATGGCTCACCAGACATCTCGGCAAGGAAAAGCCGAGGACAATGGCAGCCCTAACAAGCCTTATGACCCGCTTCTGCGCGAGCGAGGACTGTTGGTTGGCCCGTAGTGGCACCAGCGACCCAGGCACTTCTGAAACCAGGGACGGCAACGGGAAGCCACGATGCACTAAAAACAAGCGTCGAAACAATGAAGACAACCTAGACAACACGACGATCAACGCCGGATTCAGGGGCTCTCGACCCGGTCAACGGAAAAAGCCATTTAAAGGCAGCAGAGATGGACCGTCCAGCCTAAACAAGATTCTAGACAGATTATGTCAGATTCATGGCACCCCCGAAAAACCTGCAAATCACACCAACAAAGAATGCTGGGTCTTCAAGCAGGTCGGCAAACTAAACACTGAACACAAGGGGAGGGAGACACCAAGTGAAGACGAGGATGAGCCTCGCCAGCCGAACACTGGGGGACCGAAAAAATTTCCACCAAAGGTCAAAACAGTGAACATGATTTACGCAACTCACATACCAAAGAGGAGACGCAAACGCGCAATCCGAGATGTATACGCTGTAGAGCCCGTCGCTCCCAACTTCAACCCTTGGTCGGCCTGCCCGATCACTTTTGATCGCAGGGATCATTCGACTAGTATCCGGCATGGAGGATCGGCTGCCTTAATCTGGTAAATCAGGACACTGTCTACAAAATGGGGATAGACCCGTCAAGAATCATCCAAAGCAATACTACCTTTAAAGGAGTAATACCAGGCATAGAGGCCCGCTGCATGAGCTCTCTAGTACTAGAGGTTGTATTCGGTTCTCCCGACAACTTCCGAAGTGAAGAATTAATCTTCGACATCGCTCCATTCCGAAGCGGCTATCACGCACTACTCGGAAGAGCGGCCTTCACTCGTTTCAATGCAGTACTGCATTATGCTTATCTTAAACTTAAGATGCCTGGTCCACGAGGCGTCATCACAGTTAGCGGAAATACAGAGCGTTCCTTACGTGCGGAAGAATATGTGACGGCTCAAGCAGCCGAACACTGAACGACCTCTCCAACCAGAATAAATGATCGGTCGTCAAGACCACGGACACAGTTAGATGAGTCCGGTGCACCACTAGTTGTAGCAGCCCAGATAAACCTGAGCTTTAGTCGATGGATATACCCCCATAGGTGGTGCTAGGGGCTGCCCGCATGTAAAAAGACCCATAGTTTGGCTTGACCCTATTAATACAATAATAGATTGCATTTTCATGGTTCATTAAGAATAACCAACTTTTCGCACGAAGTCTTTCACCTGGGTTTTTCTTTTTTATAGATGATAATCGTGCTACACCCTTCCAGGATACGGCACAACGGAGATAAAGGCGCAGACGTGCAGCAGGGTCCCGCTCAAAGGTTTCTTTCTAGATTAAGACCCTGTGTAAACCTTTTTTAATGTCTCTTGTTGCTTCACACCCTCCGGGCACTCAACACAACTAAGAGGGATGCTGGCGTTATTAGCCTTTCGTCATGCCAGACTAATGCATGTACCTGGAAATTTAGGGCTCATTATCGAGGGCACTACTCAGCCCAGTATATGTTGTAAAGTCTGAATACCATAGGGATTGTTCGGCGTCGTGAGTTTGGCCTTATATGCATCAGCTCCGAATCATGTCTTTAGTCAATAGTTGGGTTTGCCCAGCTCCCGTGTTTTGCTACCTTACATTCCGCTCTATCGGCTAAGGTGGCACTAGGAGAACTACTGCGATTGTGCCCTGGTTCATCTGGATGAGCACCTTAGTAGAGAAAGCCGAAAAGTGACTGTCATGATAAAGCACGAGACTGGTTAACCACTCGATGACTCAGCGGAATCTTCGCGATTCCTCCGCATTAACGAAGGACCGGTTTCCCGGTCATGTACGTATGTGCATCATATTCGGATGAACGTGGAAGTACCAGGAGCTATATAGTAGCCCCACCGTCAAACTCCTATGGCTAAGTGAAAGTGCTAAAGCTATATAGTCAGATTGCCTTGTTCGCCGCGCTATCACCTCCTTAATGGACCAAGACGTTGGATCAAGTGTGATTATGTGCTTTTCTGAACACCCCCGCATTACATGCGTGGGGGCTGAAGCCGAGGACTGCAAACTTTCAGGTTATATACATACATAAACGGCTGCACAGGAGGCACTATAATACTTTTGGGCAAAAGTATAAACACAACCTTTATAATCAAAATAGCATTGTTTTTACAACTCAGATACATGTCACTCGAACATGGTACTCTTCGAGCACTGAGCCTCTATTAAACGGGCGCCTTCTAGGACTTCTTCAAAATAGTGCTCGGGCGAGCCCTGGCCTCCGTCCGGACCCCGGGTTGCAATAGCGGTGGCCTCCATCCCTGCCCAATATGTCTTAACACGGGCAAGAGCCATTGGTGCACTCTCTATGCATGCCGACCTCTTTACAGCGTCGATATGCGGCACAACATGAAGGAATCGTTCCACTAAACCAAAATAACTATCCGGCCTTGGTCCCTTCGGCCAAAGATGATCCACGACAGACCTCATGGCAAGCCCGGACAACCTATGGAGCTCGGCCCACTCGGCCATTTGTTCATTTAATAGCAGCGGACACATTGGAGCATTGAACTGCGACCAGAACAACCTTTCCACCTCATGATCTTTCTGATCTTTGAAATACTCAGTCACAGCAGTAGCACTCTTTGCCAAGTCCAAGTATGCGTCATAATTGATCCAGAGGGGCATACTTCGGATCTCCGAACTTTGTCCGCAACAAAAAGGGCTTCCCAGCCGTGATATCTCTGGCTTGATGAAGCTCCTCCCTACCGCTCTGATTTCAGAGCGAGTTTCCTTGGTTGCTTCCAAGGCCTTCTTTAGGTCGGCCGGCGGCATCTTTCAGCTCAACAGCCATCTTGGCTATTTTATCTTCGCTCTGGCGATGAGCAGCCTGTTCGGCTCTTAACTCCTCGGTCGCCTTTAGGGCGGCCGCATCACTTCTCCTGGCTTGTTCCTTGGCTTGGGCAAGTTCTGCTCGAAGGGTCTCCACGGCGGCAGCTCCATCTGTAGTCACAGCATATTATAGATACTAGCATCGTGCTCCTCTTAATATTTGCTGACCATCCGAAAATACATACCCCGTGCCTCGTCAAGCCGCTTGTTCACAAGCGTGATATCGGCATCCGCCATGTCAAGCTGCCGCCTTAGTTCGGCAAAATCAGTAGTCCGGCCAGCCGTCAGACCCTCAGCCGCCTGCACATGAAAGCAGCGCGATCATTACCTGGGACTATGATCCTATGTTTGCTGCCTCTGGACGGCAACTAGAGTCTCAGGGGCTACTATCTATACAGAGCACACCTAGCGTGTGCGGTACCGTCAAAAAAACATATATATATTACTTTGCGTACCTCAAAGCCTCTTAGCAGGCTCGTAAAAGCTTCATTCAACCCGCTTTTGGCAGATGAAATCCTCTCAACCACCTTAGCCATTAAGGTACGATGCGCCTATGAGATAGCCGCATGCTCCAGAAGACCCATCAGTGTGTCCGGCTGTGTACCGGACAATCCCGGACTCTTTCTGTTGCTCTCCTTGGGAGTCAAATACTCCGGACTTAGGGCGGCCGAAGAGTTACCTTCTGGACTTTGCGGATTAGGAGAAATCCTCCGTGATGACACCTCGGGGCCGTTCGCCCCATGAGGTGGGGAGGCAGGAGGAGGCGTTCGCTCTCCATCATCTCCGGAAGAAGATCTGCCGAAGACGAACTTTGTCGAGAAGGGCTACGAGCCGGACTGCAAAATATATGTCTTGATTATTGTTCTCAGAGATAAAGCAAGATATATTTACCAAAGTACTTTTGTTCACTTACAGCTCGGTTGATGGTTGGCCCCCTTGCGGGCGTTGTGCGGTAAGGACACCCTCCGGGGTAGGGCCCCCTGGCGAAGGTTTCTTCCCTCGTTTGGAAACCTCCGTTTCCAAGTCTTCAGGGGCGGCCATTTTCTTCCCGTGGGGAGAGGGGATTCTAGATTCACCTCCCCGATTATCCTCCTTCACGGAGATACTAATTCCCCCGGTTTGGATGTGTAATGTATGAAGCCCGCTTTTGGCTTCTCTATTCCTCCCTTCATCTTCTCCCGATGGCACTTGATAGGGTGTGCACTCAAGCATCCTAGTTAGTACAGGATCCGGCGAGCCTTCGGGAAGGGAGGCCGAACACCTGATCCTCTCCAGCTTTCTTATCCAGTCCTGGCCGAGGGCAATTTTTCAGAATGATGTTGTGACAAATATAAAAATGGCATGTTTGGTCGCGGAATTACTTACTTGGGTATCTGGACGGTTGCAGTTGAGACCCGCATCCTCGGTGGTGTCCGGACACTTTATTCGTGATCTGAAGAACAATCCATACATCCCTTCAAGCGTCACACCAAAGAATTGTTGAATAGTTCGCGGTCCTTCCAGGTTGAACTCCCACATACGGAGAGATCGACGTTGGCATGGCAGGACCCGACGAACTAGCATTACTTGCATTACCTTGACAAGACTGACATCCCTCTTGAGGAGATCTCGGATGCGGCTTTGCAATGTCAGCACGTCATTAACTGGCCCCCAGTCCTGCCCCTTGTTGACCCATGACGCCAGTTGGGGCGGAGGGCCCGAGCGGAAGGCAGGGGTGGCTGCCTGCTTTGTACCTCGGGGAGCTGTGATGTAAAACCACTCCCGTTGCCATAAGTCGGACACCTCTGGGAAGGAACCCTTTGGCCATAGGGCATCGGCGCCTTTGCTTATTATAGCGCCTCCGCACTCCGGGTGCTGCCCGTCGATCATCTTCGCCTTCACATTGAAGGTCTTGAGCCATAAGCCGAAGTGTGGGGTGATGCAGAGGAACGCCTCACACACGACGATAAACGACGAGATGTGAAGGATGGAATCTGGAGCTAGATCATGGAAATCTAGCCCATCATAGAACATGAGCCCTCTAACAAATGGATCAAGACTAAAGCCTAGCCCTCGGAGGAAGTGGGAAACAAATACGACACTCTCGTTGGGTTCGGGAGTGGGGATGACCTGCCCTGGAGCAGGCAGCCTGTGCGAGATTTCGGCGGTCAGATACCTGGCGTCCCTAAGCTTCTTGATGTCCTCCTCTGTGATAGAGTAGGCCATCTGTAACGCCCCGGATTCGATGCGCCAGGTGTCCGCTAGTTATTTGCTGTCATTGCCATGTCATTTGCTTGCATGTTGCATTTTATCATGTCATCATGTGCATTTCATTTTGCATACGTGTTCGTCTCATGCATCCGAGCATTTTCCCCGTTGTCCGTTTTGCAATCCGGCGCTCCTATGTCATCCGGCATCCCCTTCTTGCCTCTCTTCGTGAGCGGGTGTTAAACATTCTCGGAATGGACCGAGTCTTGCCAAGCGGCCTTGGTATAGCACCGGTAGACCGCCTGTCAAGTTTCGTGCCATTTGGAGGTCGTTTGATACTCCAACGATTAACCGTGTAGGTGAAACCCACCTTTCGTCTTGCAGCCCAACACCTCTCGAAAGTGGCCCAAAACCCATCTAAGTCTCTTCCATGCTCCCGGTCGTTCGATCACGATCGTGTGGGCGAAAACCGCTCCTCATTTGGACTCCCCTAGCTCCCTCTACCTATAAATATGTGCTCTCCCCGAAAATTTCGCAGTCCAAACCCCCGAAACCCTAGATCCATCCCTTCCGCGCCACCGGACATGTCCGCCGACGGCCGGACACGTCCAGCCGCCGCTCCCGTCCAGCCCGC
>NC_057804.1:459559617-459564205 GCF_018294505.1 Triticum aestivum
CCCCCGCCCGGTCGCCTCCCTCCGCCGCCTGCGGATCCCGCTTGCCGTGCCGCCCGGCTTCGCCTCCGGTGACGCCGTGTCCGCCGCGCCGGAGCTCGCCTCCGCCCGGCGCCGTTGGTCTCCACCGCCGCGCCCCTCGCCCCCGCTGGTCGGATCCGGTCAGGCCGGACCGGATCCGCCCCTCCCGAGCATCTCCGGTCGTCCCTGAGCCCCTCCGGCCACCTTCTCCTCAACTCCGGCGAGAACTCCGGCCGCCTCCGACGATCCTCGACCCGAGTGCCCGAAACCCCAGACCTGTTTTGGAGGTGATATTTTCGTCTGTCCCCGAGATATTCACATTCTGGTGCCCTGTTTAACATGTCATATGTCTGCATCCGTAGCTCCGTTTCGTGCGTGTGATATGTCAAATTGTTCGTCTCAACGAGTACATCATTTTGTTCCATTGCATCATGTTCATTTGAGCTCATCTTGATGCATGAATCATCGTTGCAAGAGTGCTTCATGATGTTGTCTGCTGTCTGTTAACAGAACTTGCTCATTTGTCATTTTTGCCATGTTTGATGTGTGCATCCTATGAGGTTGATGTCTACATGTGTTTTGAACTATGCTATGTATTCTTTACAGAGGTGCTTACCATGTATTTTTGTGATCAATTTGGTGACTAGCACAAGCATGCAAACTAGGCATCGTGATGTTACTGATTTTAGTCCCTGTTCTGCTATTATTTTGATGCCATGTAAACTTGATGCTACAGAGAGATCCATGCATATTTTGAGATACTTTAGTAAGGATGTTTTGAACATATGGTTATGCTCTATCCAATCATGCCTCTGGATGCAATTATGGAGTAGTCTAGCATGTCATTTTCGTGCTCTACTTTTGCTTCAAAATGTTTCCTGGCAGAGTGTTTACATGTTATTCAATTTTGCCAAGGTTGTTGTAGTTGATCCTTGCATGCTATGAACTTGTTCTTGCCTTGGTTTGTTTCACAAACATGTCTTCTTGCTGATGCTATGCTTATCTTGTCATGCAATGACTTGTGGGGAGTGAATCGAGCTTGTTAAGTAGGGTACTTGCTGTTACAGTTTTGCTAGACTAAATCTGTTATTTCGTGATGCTATGTAAACCTGCTGCTACAAGTCATTCTATGCATAATCTGGAGATGTCCACTAAATATGTTTTGTTCTACATGTCATGCTCTATCCATCCATGCCCCTGGTTGCATTTATAGCCCGCTGTAGCTTGTTCATATCTTGCTCCAAAGTTGCTAAATAATGTTGATGTCAACCTGTTAACATTAAGTTCAGTTGTTGCCATGTGTTTTGCTAGTGATCCATGCACCCTATGAACTTGCTACTGCCATGCTTAGCTTCATAAACATGTCTTCTTACTATTGGTTTCCTTTCCATGCCATTTATTGCTCTGTGGTGAGTTGCACAAGCTCATCTACATGCCTTCATAATTCTGTTTCTGCCATGTTTGAATCTGTATTATAACTTGCTATGTTTACATGGGTGCCATCATATTTTCTGATCCTTTTTGGCTTATGGTCACTAAGGGACTTTTGATCTATGCTTTGAGTAGAACCATGTCATGCCTTTGTTTGCCATGATAAGTTCCTGTAACATGTTGTTTGATAGCTCTAAACATTGCAACCTGATGTTATTTCTACAAAAGTTTGAAACTGTTATTATTTGCAATCTTGCCATGTGTGTTTGAGCATGTTCTAGTAGTTTCTGGAGATAGCTAATTGTTCATATTTTATAATGCTTTACCTGTACATAATGCCCATGCTTTTTGTTCTCTTGTTGAGGTCCTGTAGCATGTTGTTTTGGTGCTTGCAATATGCCTAGTTGCTGTTTTGGACAGCTAGTCCTTTAAACTTGTATAGTGTGTGTGTGTTGAACCGTTGCTCCGTTTTGAGTGTGCTCTATATGAAACTTGCTTGATTTTGCATGTAGTTTCATATTATCATGTTGCATTCATGTTTTGAGGTGTTTGCTTGATGGTTGTATGCATTTTGCATCAATGCCATGTTTAACTTGTTTTGCTCATATCTTCTAGGCCGTAGCTCCGGATTAAATGAACTTTATATGTAACTTGACTAGAATCTCGTGTAGATCATCTTGTTGCATCTTAACTTGTTGTTTAACAACTTGAACATAAGGTTTATTCAGATCTGGACCAACTTCGAAATTTGCATATGAGGACTTACTGGAATTGTTATATGTTGTTCCCGGCCTCATTTAAACTTGCTTTGATGTGTTGTTCTTCTTTGCATCATCCCTTGCCATGAGTAGCTTCATGTAGCTTTGTCATGCATCATGCTTCGTTGTGCATCATGTCTTGTTCATGTGTGGTGCGTTTACCATGTTGTGTGGTTCTTTTCGATAGTTCCTGTTTCGTTGCGATCGTGAGGATTCGTTCGTCTACGCTTGGTTCGGCTTCATTCGTTCGTCTTCTTCATGGACTCGTTCTTCTTCCTTGCAGGATTTCAGGCAAGATGACCGCTACCCTGGATCTCACTACTATCATTGCTATGCTAGTTGCTTCGTTCTATCGCTGTGCTGCACTACCTATCACCTGTTTATCAAGCCTCCCATATTGCCATGAACCTCTAACCTTTGATACCTTTCCTATGCAAACCGTTGTTTGGCTATGTTACCGCTTTTGCCAGCCCCTCTTATAGCGTTGCTAGTTGCAGGTGAAGTTGAAGATTTCCCCATGGTGGACAGGATTATGTTGGGATATCACAATATCTCTTATATTATTAATGCATCTATATACTTGGTAAAGGGTGGAACACTCGGCCTTTTGCCTGGTGTTTTGTTCCACACTTGCTACCCTAGTTTCCGTCATACCGGTGTTATGTTCCTGGATTTTGCGTTCCTTACGCGGTTGGGTGATTTATGGGACCCCCTTGACAGTTCGCTTTGAATAAAACTCCTCCAGCAACGCCCAACCTTGGTTTTACCATTTGCCTCACCACCACCTATACCTTTCCCTTGGGTCGGCCAACCCGAGGGTCATCTTTATTTTAGCCCCCCCGGGCCAGTGCTTGTCTAAGTGTTGGTCCGAACTGAGCTGCCTGCGGGGCCACCTCGGGGCAACTTGAGGGTTGGTTTTACTCGTAGCTAGTCTCATTCGGTGTTGCCCTGAGAACGAGATATGTGCAGATCCTATCGGGATTTGTCGGTGCATCGGGCGGCTTTGCTGGTCTTGTTTTACCATTGTCGAAATGTCTTGTAAACCGGGATTCCGAGTCTGATCGGGTCTTCCTGGGAGAAGGTATATCCTTCGTTGATCGCGAGAGCTTATCATGGGCTAAGTTGGGACACCCCTGCAGGGTATAATCTTTCGAAAGCTGTGCCTGTGGTTATAGGCAGATGGGAATTTGTTAATGTCCGGTTGTAGATAACTTGACACCAGATCTGAATTAAAACGCATCAACCGCGTGTGTAGCCGTGATGGTCTCTTCTCGGCGGAGTCTGGGAAGTGAACACGGTCTTTGGGTTATGTTTGACGTAAGTAGGAGTTCAAGATCACTTCTTGATCATTGCTAGCTTCACAACCGTTCCGTTTGCTCTCTTCTCGCTCTTATTTGCGTATGTTAGCCACCATATATGCTTAGTCGCTGCTGCAGCCTCACCACTTTACCCCTTCCTTTCCCTTTAAGCTTTGCTAGTCTTGATACCCATGGTAATGGGATTGCTGAGTCCTCGTGGCTCACAGAGTACTACAACAACAGTTGCAGGTACAGGTTTATGCGATGATCTTGACGCGAGAGCGATGTTTGCTTCTCTTGGAGTTCTTCTTCTGCTTCTTCTTCGATCAGGGGATAGGTTCCAGGTCGGCAGCCTGGGCTAGTAGGGTGGATGTCGTTTGAGTTTCTGTTTGTGTCCCATCCGTAGTCGGATGATGCTCTTATGTATTGTGATATTGTATTCGTGTGGCTTTGTATTCCTTATGTATGTATCCCCATCTATTATGGAATGTTGATGTAATGATATCCACCTTGCAAAAGCGTTTCAATATGCGGGTCTATCCTTGGTGGGACCTTCGAGTTCCTTTTGGATAGGGTCGCATATTGGGCGTGGCAAGTTGGTATCAGAGCCTCGACCGACCCTAGGAGCCCCCTTGATTGATCGTGTAGTTTGGCCGATGTTGAGTCTAGAATAAACTGTTTTCGGAGTCTAGTTATATCGGAAAGTAGGAATTCTTTTTACTCCTCAGTCCCCTCGTCGCTCTGGTGAGAAATCTTGACATAGGTGTTTTGAATTACTTCTCTTCCCCTTCAAATTTTCTTTAGGATCATGCAGTTGGTTTCCGATCGTTGGTTATCAGCTCTTTTCATGCGGTGCATTTCTCGTTAAGTTGACTCGAGCCTCTTCTTTGTTGCCAAGTTCAATCCTCAGTGTTTTCTTTTCCCACCCGCCCACCCTTCTTCTTCTCGGAGCCGGAGTCCGTAATCGAGTATCCATCCTACTCGTGCGAAGCCTTTGCTTTCTTTCAACCGGTGTTCCTCTTCAAGATATTCGTCAGTTCCCCCTTCTAAGTTGCCTTTGTTTTCCCGCCCTCCCACCCTCTT
>NC_057804.1:459564234-459566472 GCF_018294505.1 Triticum aestivum
CAACGGTGTTATCTCTTCAGTGGGCCCATAACCCACAGGTCTTTTCCCAGGATCTTACCTCACTTCTCTAATTCCCCCGGAGTTATTCTCAAATTCTTTTCAAGTTTGACGTAAGAATGAATTTCATCAGTCAGATGCCATCTCTAAGATCGTTTTCAAATTCTTTTCATTGTTGGCTCAATCCCTTCGTTTTTCATTTTCCCGGAGTATCTCAGTAATTTTGGTGGTGTTTCTCGTTGCCATTTGAAGATCGAAGAAGAGTTTTTCCTCTAAATCTTGCCCGTTCTCCCGAAGATTCATGGTTCTAGCTTCATGTTATCAGTATTGAATTATTCCATTTGTCAGATATTCTTTTCATCCATCCGGAGAATGTCAGAAGTTCTTTTCCCATTTCTTTTCACCGGAGGCCATCGTTCCAGAAGAATTCTTCGTCCTCAGATTTCAGCTACCGTTATCTAATTATCCCGGTGCTTCATTCAAGCGTTCTTTAATCAGCTCATGATCTCGTTGTTCTTTTGCATCTAAATCCCCCTCAAACATATTGTTTCTTCCCAGTGATTCATTCTCTTTCATCAGTCATTTTCCAATTCTTACGGCGGTTCGTTCAAGATTATTTTTCTTTGATTATCATATTAATTCATTCATTCTTTTCAATCCTACCGGTGGTTCATGAAGACCTTCTCAAGTTTGTGATATGTCACTTCTCAATCCTTTTTCAATAAGAATAAGTAATATGCAAAATCCATTGCTTGTCATCAATTTAATTTGATGAAGGATAAGCATACAATAAATCTTATTCTTATTCCATCCAAGTAATTAATCCCTTCCTTCGGAGTTTATTCTTGATGAATAAATTCTAGTTCAAGTGCTTTCATCTTTTCTTTTCCGGAGTTCAAATTTCCTCGGCCATTTCGTCGGAACCTCTATTTGAATCATCGCAAGGCTCATCTTATTCTTTCATCCTTCAATCTTATCTCGTCATCCTTTTGTTACCGGAGTTCTTCATGGTGGTTCTTCATGATTTAATCTGTTCTTCAAGAGTTCATCAAGATTTTGTTGGAGGAGTTCAAGTATCTTTTCTTCTCGCGTCTCGAAGGGCAATTAATTCTCCGTATTCTTTTGAAGTGGAGTTTTGCATTTCTTCGTTCTTCTAAGCTATCTAATCATTTCCGTTTGCAGCTGGTTATCACCTCATAATTTCTGAGATGTTATCCATAAGTCCACAACAAGCTTATTCTTTCGTTGTTGATTTTCTCAACAACTCCGTTCAATGCTTCCTTCTAAGTTCTTTTCATTCCATTCTCTCAATTCTTTCGGAGGCATTGCGTTGCTTATGTCATCAAGTGCCATCCCATCTTGTAAAGTTCGTGTGCTATTCTTTCCTTGTTCAACCGGAGTGCTTCCTTAATCCTTTCAGTCTTATTCGTTTTCTTATCTTATTCTAACCGGAGTGGTTTCATAGTCTATCTGATTCCGTGAGCTTCCGATTCTCGTCATTCTCGTCGTTCCTCTCTTATTCTCGAGTGCTCTCGATTCTTTGCTTCTTCTCTTCAGTTCTTGTTTCACCTCATCCATTTTCCCTTCCATCTCGGTCCTAAGATCTCGGGACGAGATCTCTTGTTAGTGGAGGAGTGTTCTAACGCCCCAGATTCGATGCGCCAGGTGTCCGCTAGTTATTTGTTGTCATTGCCATGTCATTTGCTTGCGTGTTGCATTTTATCATGTCATCATGTGCATTTCATTTTGCATACGTGTTCGTCTGATGCATCCGAGCATTTTCCCCGTTGTCCGTTTTGCAATCCGGCGCTCCTATGTCATCTGGCGTCCCCTTCTTGCCTCTCTTCGTGAGCAGGTGTTAAACGTTCTCGGAATGGACCGAGTCTTGTCAAGCGGCCTTGGTATAGCACCGGTAGACCGCCTGTCAAGTTTCGTGCCATTTGGAGGTCGTTTGATACTCCAACGGTTAACCGCGTAGCCGAAACCCCCCTTTCGTCTTGTAGCCCAACACCTCTCCAAAGTGGCCCAAAACCCATCTAAGTCTCTTCCATGCTCTCGGTCGTTCGATCACGATCGTGTGGGCGAAACCGCTCCTCATTTGGACTCTCCTAGCTCCCTCTACCTATAAATATGTGCTCTCCCCGAAATTTTCGCAGTCCAAACCCCCGAAACCCTAGATCCATCCCTTCCGCGCCGCCGGACATGTCCGCCAACGGCCGGACACGTCCAGCCACCACTCCC
>NC_057804.1:459567205-459574812 GCF_018294505.1 Triticum aestivum
GCCGCCCGGCTTCGCCTTCGGCGACGCCGCGTCCGCCGCGCCGGAGCTCGCCTCCGCCCAGCGCCATTGGTCTCCGCCGCCGCGCCCCTCACCCCCGCTGGTCGGATCCGGTCGGGCCGGACCGGATCCGCCCCTCCCGAGCATATCCGGTCGTCCCTGAGCCCCTCCGGCCACCTTTTCCTCAACTCCGGCGAGAACTCCGGCCACCTCCGACGAACCTCGACCTGAGTGCCCGAAACCCCAGACCTGTTTCGGAGGTGATATTTCGTCTAAGTCCCCGAGATATTCACATTCTGGTGCCCTGTTTAACATGTCATATCTCTGCATCCGTAGCTCCGTTTCGTGCATGTAATATGTCAAATTGTTCGTCTCAACGAGTACATCATTTCATTCCATTGCATGATGTTCATTTGAGCTCATCTTGATGCCTGAATCATCGTTGCAAGAGTGCTTCATGATGTTGTCTGCTGTCAGTTAACAGAACTTGCTCATTTGTCATTTTTTCCGTGTTTGATGTGTGCATCCTATGAGGTTGATGTCTACATGTGTTTTAAACTATGCTATGTCTTCTTTACAGAGGTTCTTACCATGTATTTTTGTGATCAATGTGGTGACTAGCACAAGCATGCAAACTAGGCATTGTGATGTTACTGATTTTAGTTCCTGTTCTGCTGTTATTTTGATGCCATGTAAACTTGATGCTACAGAGAGATCCATGCATATTTTGAGATACTTCAGTAAGGATATTCTGAACATATGGTTATGCTCTATCCATTCATGCCTCTGGTTGCAATTATGGAGTAGTCTAGCATGTCATTTTCGTGCTCTACTTTTCTTCAAAATGTTTCCTGGCAGAGTGTTTACATGTTATTCAATTTTGTGAGGATTCGTTCGTCTACGCTTGGTTCGGCTTCATTTGTTCGTCTTCTTCATGGACTCGTTCTTCTTCCTTGCAGGATTTCAGGCAAGATGACCGCTACCCTGGATCTCACTACTATCATTGCTATGCTAGTTGCTTCGTTCTATCGCTTTGCTGCGCTACCTATCACCTGTTTATCAAGCCTCCCATATTGCCATGAACCTCTAACCTTTGATACCTTTCCTATGCAAACCGTTGTTTGGCTATGTTACCGCTTTTGCTCAGCCCCTCTTATAGTGTTGCTAGTTGCAGGTGAAGTTGAAGATTTCCCCATGGTTGACAGGATTATGTTGGGATATCACAATATCTCTTATATTATTAATGCATCTATATACTTGGTAAAGGGTGGAAGACTCGGCCTTTTGCCTGGTGTTTTGTTCCACTCTTGCCGCCCTAGTTTCCGTCATACCGGTGTTATGTTCCCGGATTTTGCGTTCCTTACGCGGTTGGGTGATTTATGGGACCCCTTGACAGTTCGCTTTGAATAAAACTCCTCCAGCAAGGCCCAACCTTGGTTTTACCATTTGCCTCACCACCACCTATACCTTTCCCTTGGGTCGGCCAACCCGAGGGTCATCTTTATTTTAGCCCCCCCCCGGGCCAGTGCTTGTCTAAGTGTTGGTCCGAACTAAGCTGCCTGCGGGGCCACCTCGGGGCAACTTGAGGGTTGGTTTTACTCGTAGCTAGACTCATCCGGTGTGGCCCTGAGAACGAGATATGTGCAGCTCCTATCGGGATTTGTCGGCGCATCGGGCGGCTTTGCTGGTCTTGTTTTACCATTGTCGAAATGTCTTGTAAACCGGGATTCCGAGTCTGATCGGGTCTTCCTGGGAGAAGGTATATCCTTCATTGATTGCGAGAGCTTATCATGGGCTAAGTTGGGACACCCCTGCAGGGTATAATCTTTCGAAAGACGTGCCTGCGGTTATAGGCAGATGGGAATTTGTTAATGTCCGGTTGTAGATAACTTGACACCAGATCCGAATTAAAACGCATCAACCGCGTGTGTAGCCGTGATGGTCTCTTCTCGGCGGAGTCCGGGAAGTGAACATGGTCTTTGGGTTATGTTTGACGTAAGTAGGAGTTCAGGATCACTTCTTGATCATTGCTAGCTTCACGGCCGTTCCGCTTGCTCTCTTCTCGCTCTTATTTGCGTATGTTAGCCACCATATATGCTTAGTCGCTGCTGTAGCCTCACCACTTTACCCCTTCCTTTCCCTTTAAGCTTTGCTAGTCTTGATACCCATGGTAATGGGATTGCTGAGTCCTCGTGGCTCATGGATTACTACAACAACAGTTGCAGGTACAGGTTTATGCGATGATCTTGACGCGAGAGCGATGTTTGCTTGTCTTGGAGTTCTTCTTCTGCTTCTTCTTCGATCAGGGGATAGGTTCCAGATCGCCAGCCTGGGCTAGTAGGGTGGATGTCGTTTGAGTTTATGTTTGTGTTCCATCCGTAGTCGGATGATGCTCTTATGTATTGTGATATTGTATTCGTGTGGCTTTGTATGCCTTATGTATGTATCTCCATCTATTATGTAATGTTGATGTAATGATATCCACCTTGCAAAAGCGTTTCAATATGCGGGTCTATCCTTGGTGGGACCTTCGAGTTCCTTTTTGGATAGGGTCGCATATTGGGCGTGACACCATCGACCGGCCTTGAAGGTTGGATCTGGACATGGTTGAAGGTCTGAAGCGCTTAGCCCGAGCCTTGGGTGTTGGAACTTGAGGTGGGGGAAGGGAGGGATCGAGCGTGGGAAGAAAAGGACAGGCCTTGGTCCCTTTATAAAGAGGGTGAATATCAAGCGTCCTCCGCGTGGCTGTTTGGAACTTGCCTAAAATTGAGGAGTCATAGTAACAAGCATGGTTGGGTTACCCACACCCGTATTGATGAGAATCCCGCGATAAGGGGAACACGATCTCTGCTTCGACAAGACGTGCCAATAAAACCGCCTCGCAACACGTGCAGTGGCAGGCTGGGAAAAATGGTTCGTAATGACCGGGTCGTGGCGTGATGTCACGCTATGAAAAGTTGCCAGCTGATTAGATTTGTGGAATATTGTGCTCTCTACGGTGGTATGTGGAAATTAGTTTGCAGAGCCGTACAGATCCTCATATTCAAGATCTTCTATGGAGTATTCGGAGAAGGAACCCGCCTTGCAATGCGAAGACAATCTGCGCACCGGACTCATCGTCATTGAAGCCTGGTTCAGGGGCTACTGAGGGAGCCCTGGATTAGGGGGTCCTTGGATAGCCGGACTATATACTTTGCCCAGACTGTTGGACTATGAAGATACAAGATTGAAGACTTCGTCTCATGTCCGGGTGGGACTCCCCTTTGCGTGGAAGGCAAGCTTGGCAATCCGGATATGTAGATCTACTTCTCTGTAACCGACTCTGTGTAACCCTAGCCCCCTCCGCTGTCTATATAAACCGGAGGGTTTAGTCCGTAGGACAAGAACAATCATAATCATAGGCTAGCTTCTAGGGTTTAGCCTCTACGATCTCATGGTAGATCAACTCTTGTAATACTCATATCATCAAGATCAATCAAGCAGGAAGTGGGGTATTACCTCCATCGAGAGGGCCCGAACCTGGGTAAACATTGTGTCCCCCGCCTCCTGTTACCATTAGCCTTAGACGCACAGTTCGGGACCCCCTACCCGAGATCCGCCGGTTTCGACACCGACAAACACCCCCCCGGTAGTCCGATAAATACCTGATACTACCCGGAACACTTCCGATGTCCGAATACTATGATCCTATATATCATTCTTTACCTCTCGACCATTTCGAGACTCCTCATCATGTCCATGATCTCATTCGAGACTCCGAACAACATTCGGTCACCAAATCACATAACTCATATAATATAAAATCATCATCTAACGTTAAGCGTGCGGACCCTATGGGTTCGAGAACTATGTAGACATGACCGAGACACGTCTCTAGTCAATAACCAATAGCAGAACCTGGATGCTCATATTGTCTCCCACATATTCTACCAAGATCTGTATCGGTCAAACTATTATGACAACATACGTTATTACCTTTGTCAACAATATGTTATTTGCTCGAGATTCGATCGTTGGTATCTTCATACCTAGTTCAATCTCGTTACCGGTAAATCTCTTTACTCGTTCTCTAATGCATCATCTTGTAACTAACTCATTAGTCAGTTTGCTTGCAAGGCTTCTTATGATGTGCATTACCGAGAGGGCCCAGAGATACCTCTCTGATACTCGGAGTGACAAATCCTAATCTCAATCTATGCCAACCCAACAAACACCTTCGGAGATACCTGTAGAGCATCTTTATAATCACCCAGTTACGTTGTGATGTTTGATAGTACATAAGTCATTCTTCTGTTATCCGGGAGTTGCATAATCTCATAGTCGGAGGAATATGTATTTGACATGAAGAAAGCAATATCAATAAAATTTGAACGATCATAATGCTAAGAACGAATGGGTCTTGTCCATCACATCATTCTCCTAATGATGTGATCTTGTTCATCAAATGACAACACATGTCTATGGTTAGGAAACTTAACCATCTTTGATTAACGAGGTAGTCTAGTAGAGGCTTACTAGGGACATGGTGTTTCGTCTATGTATCCACACATGTATCAAGTTTCTAGTTAATACAATTCTAGCATGAATAATAAACATTTATCATGAAGTAGGAAATATAAAATAACAAATTTATTATTGCCTCTAGGGCATATTTCCTTCAAAAACATGTTAGACGTCCTCTACTTTGTTGTTGAAAATTTTACGTGGCTGCTATGGACAACTAGCAAGAACCGTTCTTACCTACGCAAAACCATAATGGTGATAATGAAGTTGCCTTTTAACCTTCTACAAGGACCACCTTCATTAAATTAGATTCAACTAAAGTAGGAGAGACAGACACCCGCTAGCCACCTTATGCAAAACAAGTTGCATGTCAGTCCGTGGAACCGGTCCCATGTGCGAAGACATATAAAGTTGGTCTGAGACTTTTCATCCTACAATGCCGCTGAATCCAAATAAGACAAGAGAGGTAAGTAATTTGAGCATCAACGCCCACAAATCTTTGTGACCTACTCATGCATATACATCTATGAATAGACATAGCTCGTGATGCCACTGTTGGGTAACGAAGCATGAAAATCAAAAAAATTCCTACCAACACACAAGATCTATCTAGGAGAAGTGCTACTTCTTGAGCTTGTGTTGGTTTTTCCATTGAAGAGGAAAGGGTGATGCAGCAAAGTAGAGAAAAGTATTTCCCTTAGTTGAGAACCAAGGTATCAATCCAGTAGGAGGAACACACAAGTCACCAATGGTTGCACCTACACAAACAAACAAATACTTGCACCCAACGCAATAAAGGGGTCGTCAACCCCTTCGCGGTTACTTGCAAGGATGAGATCTGATAGTGATGTAGAAGCCCCCCGTGGTCGAAACCCCCTCCCGCAGAGTACCGGAAAAGGCCTCCAGATGGGATCTCACGAAGACGGAAAATTGCGGTGGCGGAAAAGTATTTTTGGTGTGCCCTCTGGCCTACGGGGAATATTTGGGTATTTATAGAATAAGAATTAGGGTTAGAGGGGCTACGAGGGGGCCACAAGCTTGGGGGATGCTCCCTGGGGCGCGCCCTATGAGCTTGTGGCCACCTCATGGCTCCTCTGGCCTCCTCCTGAAGATTCTAGGGTGTCTGGTGGTCCAAGAAAAATCATCGAAAAAATCCATTCTGTTTGGTATTGATTTTCTGTAAAGGAAAAAATAAGGAAAAGGCAACAACTAGCACTTGGCACTAGGTTAATAGGTTAGTCCCAAAAAATGATATAAAATAGCATAATAATGCATATAAAACATCCAGGATTGATAATATAATAGCATGGAACAATCAAAAATTATAGATATGTTGTAGACATATCAAGCATCCCCAAGCTTAATTCATGCTCATCCTCGAATAGGTAAATGTTAAAAACGGAATTTTTGATGTGGAATGCTACCTAACATGTTTATCATGTAATATTTCTTTCTATTGCATGAATATTCAGATCTGTATGATTCAAAACAAAAGTTTAATATTGACATAAAAATAATAATACTTCAAGCATACTAAAAAGCAATCATGTCTTTTTAAAATATAATGGCTAAACAAAGTTATCCCTACAAAATCATATAGTCTTGTCATGCTCCATCTGCTTAACACAAAGTATTTATCATGCACAACCTCGATGACAAGCTAAGCAATTGGTTCATATTTTTAACGCGCTTTAGCTTTTTCAACTCTCATGCAATACATGAGCGTGATCCATGTATATAGCACCTTGGGTGGAATAGAATATGATGTTGGAGATTGTATGGAGAAGACAAAAAAGGAGAAAGTCTCATATTGACGAGGCTAATCAACGGGCTATGAAGATGCCCATGAATTGATGCCAATGCAAGGAGTATGGATTGTCATGCAACGGATGCACTAGAGATATAAGTGTATGAAAGCTCAAAAGAAAACTAAGTGGGTGTGCATCCAACTTGCTTGCTCATGAAGACCTAGGGCATTTGAGGAACCCCATCATTGGAATATACAAGCTAAGTTCTATAATGAAAATTTCCCACTAGTAATATATGAAACTGACAAAATAGGAGACTCTCTATCATGAAGAACATGGTGCTACTTTGCAGCACAAGTGTGGAAAATGATAGTAACATTGTCCCTTCTCTCTTTTTCTCTTATTTTTTATTTACTCCTTTTTTTTCTTTTTTTTTGGGCTCTTTGGCCTTTTTTTGGGCTCGTTGGCCTCTTTTTTTTTTATTTTCGTCCGAAGTCTCATCCCGACTTGTGGGGGAATCATAGCCTCCATCATCCTTTCCTCACATGGGACAATGTTCTAATAATTATGATCATCAAACTTTTATTTACTTACAACTCAAGAATTACAACTTGATACTAGAACAAAAATATGACTCTATATGAATGCCTCCGGCGGTGTACCGGGATGTACAATGATCTAGCGAGACATGTATCAAAAAATATGAACGGTGGCCAAACCACAAATACTGTGCCAACTATATGATCATGCAAAGCAATATGACAATGATGGTATGTGTCATAATAAAATAGAAAGGTGGAAGTTGCATGAAAATATATATCGGAATGGCTATGGAAATGCCATAATAGGTTGGTATGGTGGCTGCTTTGAGGAAGATATAAGGTGGCTTATGTGTGAAAAAGTGTATCATATCGCGGGGTTTGGATGCATGCTACTTCTTGAGCTTGCGTTGAGTTTTCCATTCAAGAGAAAAGAGTGATGCAACAAAGTAGAGATAAGTATTTCTCTCAGTTAAGAACCAAGGTATCAATCCAGTAAGAGGTAAGAGCAAGTCCTCGATAGATGCACCTGCACAACCTAACAAACACTTGCACACAACGCAAAAAGGAGTTGTCAATCCCTTCACAGTCACATGCAAGAGGGAGATTTGATAGAGATGGATGTAAAACAAATAAAAGTAAATAAAATTCAACGAGGTATTTTTGTGTTTTTGATTATATAGAACTGACAATATATAATGAGAAATAGACCCGGGGGCCATATATTTCACTAGAGGCTTCTTTCTTGAAAGAAAAAATATATATAGAACTAACAACAACAACAACAACAACAACAACAGCAGCAGCAGCAGCAGCAGCA
>NC_057804.1:459574912-459589844 GCF_018294505.1 Triticum aestivum
AACAACAACAACAACAACAACAACAACAACAACAACAACAACAACAACAATAACAACAACAACAACAACAACAACAACAACAACAACGACGACGACGACGAGAACGACAATCCCTACTCACTCACATTGATATCTATTGATGGGCATCTCCATATCCCATTGATATGCCTAGTTGATGTGAGACTATCTTCTCCTTTTTGTCTTCTCCACAACCACCATATTCTATTCCACCTATAGTGCTATGTCCATGGCTCACGCTCATGTATTGCATGAAAGTTGAAAAAGGTTGAGAATACTAAAGTATGAAACAATTGATTGGCTGAAACCGGGGTTGTGCATGATTTAAATATTTTGTGTGATGAAGATAGAGCATAGCCAGACTATATGATTTTGTAGGGATAGCTTTCTTAGGCTATGTTATTTTGAGAAGACATAATTACTTTGTTAGTATGCTTGAAGTATTATTATTTTTATGTCAATATTAAACTTTTGTCTTGAATCTTTCGGATCTGAACATTCATGCCACAATAAAGAGAATTACATTGAAAATTATGTTAGGTAGCATTCCACATCAAAAATTCTGTTTTTATCATTTACGTACTCGAGGACGAGCAGGAATTAAGCTTGGGGATGCTTGATACGTCTCCAACGTATCTAAATTTTTTTATTGTTCCATGCTATTATATTATTTGTTTTGGATGTTTAATGGGCTTTATTATACACTTTATATTATTTTTGGGACTAGCCTATTAACCGGAGGCCCAGTCCAAATTGTTGTTTTTTGCCTATTTCGGTGTTTCACAGAAAAGGAATATCAAACGGAATGAAACCTTCAGGAGAGTGATTTTTGGAACAAATGTGATCCGGGGGACTTGGAGTGGACGTCAAGAAAGAAACAAGGAGGCCACAAGGCAGGAAGGCGCGCCTGCCCCCCCGGGTGCGCCCTCCACCCTCGTGGGCCCCTCGCAGCTCCACCGACCTACTTCTTCCTCCTATATATACCCATATACCCCGAAAACATCCAGGAGCACCATAGATCGGGAGTTCCACCGCCGCAAGCCTTTGTAGCCACCAAAAACCAATCGGGACCCTGTTCCAGCACCCTGCCGGAGGGGGTATCCATCACAGGTGGCCATCTTCGTCATCCCAGTACTCTCCATGATGAGGAGTGAGTAGTTCACCCTCGGGGCTGAGGGTATGTACCAGTAGCTATGTGTTTGATCTCTCTCTCTCTCTCTCTCTCTCTCGTGTTCTTGATACTGCACGATCTTGATGTATCGCGAGCTTTGCTATTATAGTTGGATCTTATGATGTTTCTCCCCCTCTACTCTCTTGTAATGGATTGAGTTTTCCCTTTGAAGTTATCTTATCGAATTGAGTCTTTAAGGATTTGAGAACACTTGATGTATGTCTTGCATGTGCTTATCTGTGGTGACAATGGGATATTCACGTGATCTACTTGATGTATGTTTTGGTGATCAACTTGCGGGTTCAGTGACCTTGTGAACTTATGCATAGGGGTTGGCACACGTTTTCCTCTTGACTCTCCGGTAGAAACTTTGGGTCACTCTTTGAAGTTCTTTGTATTGGTTGAATAGATAAATCTGAGATTGTGTGATTCATATCGTATAATCATACCCACGGATATTTGAGGTGACATTGGAGTATCTAGGTGAATTACGGTTTTGGTTGATTTGTATCTTAAGGTGTTATTCTAGTACGTACTCAAGGATAGATCAAACGGGAAGAATGGCTTCATGTTATTTTACTACAGACTCTTGAATAGATCGATCAGAAAGAATAACTTTGCGATGGTTTCGTACCCTACAATAAGCTCTTTGTTTGTTCTCCGCTATTAGTGACTTTGGAGTGACTCTTTGTTGCATGTTGAGGGATAGTTATATGATCCAATTATGTTATTATTGTTGAGAGAACTTGCACTAGTGAAAGTATGAACCCTAGGCCTTGTTTCCTAGCATTGCAATACCGTTTACGCTCACTTTTACCACTTGTTACCTTGCTGTTTTTATAATTTTAGATTACAAAAACCTATATCTACCATCCATATTGCACTTGTATCACCATCTTTTCACTGAACTAGTGCACCTATACAATTTACCATTGTATTGGGTATGTTGGGGACACAAGAGACTCTTTGTTATTTGGTTGCAGGGTTTTTTGAGAGAGACCATCTTCATCCTACGCCTCCCACGGATTGATAAACTTTACGTCATCCACTTGAGGGAAATTTGCTACTGTCCTACAAACCTCTGCACTTGGAGGCCCAACACGTCTACAAGAAGAAGGTTGTGTAGTAGACATCAAATATTGCACTCATAATCTTTAATCTTAATCTTAATAGTAGGTTCCCATTCATCATAAAACTTTCTAGGGATTGAAACCTCCAACTCAAGTTTTTCTTCAAAAGATTTCATGATAGCATCAACGATATGTTTAGTAAAAGCCTTATTTTGATTATAAGCATGAGGTGAATTAAGAATGGATTGCAACGAGGAAATACAATCTATTAAAGAACAATTATCATAATTAAAACACTTGAAATCCAAAAGAGTGGGTTCATCACTAGTTACAGTTTTGACCTCTCCAACCCCACTTTTATCAATTTTTTCATTAAGATCTTCACTCTCCAAATTATTGGGACTCCTTCTAGCTAAAGTTGAATCATCTCCAGTCCCTTTTCTATCAAGATTTATATTAGCAAACAAAGATTCAATAAGAGTCAAACCAATCACTTTAAGATCTTCATCATTACTATCAATAAAACTAGAAGAACATGATTTATAACTAGCGGTTCTTTCTCTACCTTCATTAATAGAAATTTGAATAGCTTTCAGAGGCTCATTAATATCAATATTTGATGGCATAGACCTAATCTTAAAGAATCAATCTCATGAGTGATTCTATCAACATTCCTAGACAAATCATCAATCTTAAGCAATTTTTCTTCTACCATAGCATTAAAATTCTTCTGAGAGTTTATAAAATCTTTAATAGTATACTCAACATCAGAGGGTATATTATTTTAATTTCCATAAGCATTGTTGTAGGAATTACCATAATTATTAGAGGAATTACTAGGAAACGGCTTGGGTTGAAATTTCCTCTATACGCATTATTACCAAAATTGTTCCTACCAACAAAATTCACATTCATAAATTCATTATTATTCTTAATCAAAGTGGACAAAGGCATACCATTAGGATCAATAGAAGCACTCTTACTCGTAATCAATTTCATAATTTCATAGATCAAAGTGGACAAAGACTCACATAATACATGGCGCTCCAAGCAAAACACATATCATGTGGTGAATAAAAATATAGCCTCAAGTAATTTACCGATGGATTGTAGACCAAAGAGGGGATGCCTTTTGGGGCATCCCAAAGATTATATGCTTGGTTGTTCTTGAATATTACCTTGGGGTGCCTTGGGCATCCCCAAGCTTTAGGCTCTTTCCACTCCTTATTTTGCAGTCCATCGAAACTTCACCCAAAACTTAAAAACTTCACAACAAAAAACTCAATAGAAAACTCATGAGATCCGTTAGTGAAACAAAGCAAATAACCACTTTTAGGTACTGTTGTAAACCCATTCCAAATTTACATTTGTATTATATCAACTGTATTCTAACTTCTTCATTTCTTATCCCTCGATACTACCCATAGATTCATCAAAATAAGCAAACAACACAATGAAAGAAGAATCTGTCAAAAACAGAACAGTCTGTAGTAATTTGGACTTTAGCCAAACTTATGTAACTCACAAATTTGAAAGTAGGATAACGTGGGAAATTTATATAGCAATCTTGTGTAAAAAAATTACAATTTTATCGCGCACCTGTGATTTTTAGAATTTTCTGGACTGCATGCAAAAGTTTTTGTTTTTTTTATAAAGTCAAATCAACAATCTTCAAGACAATCCCAAAGGTATTACCTGGCACAAACACTAATTAAGACACTAAAACACATTCATAACAGAAGTATAATGGTATAAACACATAAAATCCAGAAAGAAAAATATTGGGTTGTCTCCCAACAAGCGCTTTTCTTTAAAGCCTTTTAGCTAGGCATTGATGATTTTAATGATGCTCGCATGAAAGACAAGAATTGAAGCACAAAGAGAGCATCATATAGCATGTGAAAATCACATTTAAGTCTAACATACTTCCTATGCATAGAAATTTTATAACCAAAAAAATTATCAAGACAAGCAATATCCAGTATATGCAAGGGAGAAAAAAGAAATGATAGCAATCTCAACATGAAGAGAGGTAATTTAGTAACATGAAGATTTCTACAACCATATTTTCCTCTCTCATAATAATTGCACGTGGGATCATATTCAAATTCAACAATATAGCTATCGCATAACATATTCTCCAATTGTTCCACATGCATGCAAAGTTGACACTCTTCCAAAATAGTGGGATTATCATAAATTAAAGTCATGACTTATCCAAGCCCACTTTTATCAAAAAATTCATAAGATTGATCAATCTCCAAAGTAGTGGAATCATTATTACTTAAATTTGACAATATTTCAAACCCACTTTCAATATTATTGCAAACATTATTGTCAATATCATATTCATCATGAGGCTTAAACAAATTTTCAAGATCATAAGATTCATCTCCCCAATCATGATCATTACAGTAAGTAGTGGACATAGCAAAATTAGCATCCCCGAGCTTGGGGTTTTGCATGTCATTAACAAAACATGATAGTAATAGAATTTATAATAGCATCATTGCAATCATGCTTTTTATTCAAGGAGCTATCGTGGATCACTTTATAAATTTCTTCTTTTAACACTTCATCACAATTTTCACATCCACGAATTTCAAGCAAAACTTCATAAAGGTAATCTAATGCACTCACCTCATTAGCAATTGGTTCATCATAATTAGATCTTTTAAAAAGATTAGCAAGTGGATGAGGATCCATAAAATCTTTGCCTTCTGATTTGGAATAAACATACAATTATGCCAAGCGAACAAGCAAGCAAACCAAGTAAGACTTAAAGGCAAACGAAAAAAGGCAAATATTTTTTTTATTTTTTTAAACGTTTTAGAAGTGGGGAAGAGGAAAACGAGAGGCAAATGGCAAATAATGTAATTGCAAGAGATGATAGTTTATGATGGGTACTTGGTAGGCTTGATGTAGATCCTCCCCGACAGCGGCGCCAGAAATTCTTCATGCTACTTCTTGAGCTTGTGTTGGTTTTTCCCTTGAAGAGGAAAGGGTGATGCATCAAAGTAGAGATAAGTATTTCCCTCAGTTGAGAACCAAGGTATCAAACCAGTAGGAGGAACACACAAGTCACCAATGGTTGCACCTACACAAACAAACAAATACTTGCACCCAATGCGATAAATGGGTTGTCAATCCCTTCATGGTTACTTGCAAGGATGAGATCTAATAGTGATAGATATAAAAGGTAAGTAAAACAGCGTAACAAGATAAAAGTAAATACATTCAAGCAAGCTATTTTTGTGTTTTTTGATTTTATAGATCGGAAAATAATATAATAAAGGTAGACTCGGGGCCATAGTTCTCACTAGAGGCTTCTCTCTCGAAAGAAAGCATACGGTGGGTAAACAAATTAATGTTGAGCAATTGATAGAAAAGTGCATAGGTATGACGATATCTAAGGCAACGATCATGAATATAGGCATCATGTCCATGAGAAGTAGACCGACTCCTGCCTGCATCTACTACTATTACTCCACACATCGACTGCTATCCAGCATGCATCTAGTGTATTAAGTTAACAAGAACGGAGTAACGCCTTAAGTAAGATGACATGATGTAGAGGGATAGATCAAATCAATACGAACAAACCCCACCTTTTTATCCTTAATGGCGACAATACAAGTATGTTTCATGTCCCCTTCTGTCACTGGGAATAAGCACTGCAAGATTGAACCCGTTACAAAGCCCCTCTCCCATTGCAAGAAAAATCAATCTAGTTGGCCAAACCAAATCAATAGATCAGAGAGAAATACAAAGCTATCTTAATCATGCATAAAAGAGTTTAGACAAGACTCAAATAATATTCATAGATAATCTGATCATAAACCCACAATTCATTGGATCTCAACAAACGCATCGCAAAAGAAGATTACATCGAATAGATCTCCAAGAACATCAAGGAGAACATTGTATTGAATATCAAAGGGAGAGAAGAAGCCATCTAGCTACTAGCTATGGACTCGTAGGTTTGTGGTAAACTACTCACACATCATCAGAAGGGCAGCAAGGTTGATGTAGAAGCCCTCAATGGTCGAATCCCACTCCGGCAGAGTACCGAAAAAGGCCTCCATATGGGATCTCGTGAAGGCAGAAACTTGCAGCGGTGGAAAGTATTTTTGGTGTGCCCTCTGGTCAACGGAGAATATTTGGGTATTTATAGAAGAAGAATTAGGGTTAGAGGGGCTACGAGGGGCCCACAAGCTTGGGGTGTGGCTCCTCTGGCCTTCTCCCAAAGCTTCTAGGGTGTCTTATGGTCAAAAAAATCGTCAAAAAGTTTCGTTCCATTTGGACTCCATTTGGTATTGATTTTCTGTAAAGGTAAAAACAAGGGGAAAATAGCAACTGACACTTGGCACTAGGTTAATAGGTTAGTCCAAAAAAATGATATAAAATAGCATAATAATGCATATAAAACATCCAAGATTGATAATATAATAGCATGGAACAATAAAAAATTATAGATACGTTGGAGACATATCAAGAAGCATAGCAACGAGAGGGGAAAGTGTGTCTATGTACCCTCGTAGACCAAAAGCGGAAGCGTATATAACGCGGTTGATGTAGTCGTACTCTTCGCGATCCGATCACGATCCAACCAATCTAGTGCCGAATGGACGACACCTCTGAGTTTAGCACACGTGCGGCTCGATGCCGTCTCCTCCTCCTTGATCCAGCAAGAGAAGGTGGAGAAGTAGATGGGATCACAACCAGCACAATGGCGTGGTGGTGATGGTTGTATTGGAGCACCGACAGCACTTCGCTAAGCGCCGCCAGGACAAGGTGGTGGTGTAACGGGAGAGAGAGAAGGGCGCACAGGAGCTGGTGTGTTGATCTGTGGATTCCTCCTCTTCTGGTGCGCCCCTCCCCTCTATTTATATATGTGGAGGGGCTAGGAGTCCAGCCCTACTCCTAATAGGAATTGGCGCCAAGGGGAAGGAGTCCTACTCCTAGTAGGACTTGGATTCCTAGTCCCCTTCCACATGTCTTAGCCAGATGGTACTCTTAGGGGCTGGTGCGCTTGGCCCATGTAGGCCAGGGCACCCCCTTTCAGTCCATGCTGGCCTGTGGGAGGTGGTGGATGATACTTCCATTTTGCATCATGCTTTTGTATTGATATTTATTGCATTATGGGCTGTTATTACACATTATAATACAATACTTATGCATTTTCTCTCTTATTTTACAAGGTTTACATTAAGAGGGAGAATGCCGGCAGCTGGAATTTTGAACTGGAAAAGGAGCAAATATTAAAAGACCTATTCTACACAACTCCAAAAGTCCTGAAACTTCACGGAGAGTCGTTTTGGAATTAATAAAAAAATTGGACAAAGAAAGCACCAGAGGGGGGCCACCAGCCATCCACAAGGGTGGGGGGGCTCCCTACCCCCTAGGCACGCCCCCTACCTTGTGGGCCACCTGGTAGGGCCCCGACACTCATCTTCTGCTATATGTTGTGGTTTGACATGGAAAAAAATAGAAGGAAGCTTTCTAGACAAAGCATCGGTGTCTTGAGGCGGAACCTGGGCAGAACCCTAGTATCCTAAGGACATGGGAGAAGTCTTGTTGTAAGTAATCATGTGAATTTGGTATTCGTTCGATATTTTGATGAGATGTATGTTGTCTTTCCTCTAGTGGTGTTATGTGAACGTCGACTACATGACACTTCACCATTTTTTGGGCCTAGGGGAAGGCATTGGGAAGTACTAAGTAGATGATGGGTTGCAAGAGTGACAGAAGCTTAAACCCTAGTTTATGTGTTGCTTCGTAAGGGGCTGATTTGGATCCATATGTTTCAAGCTATGGGTAGATTTATCTCAATTCTTCTTTCATAGTTGCGGATGCTTGCGAGAGGGGTTAATCATAAGTGGGAGGCTTGTCCAAGGAAGGGCAGCACCCAAGCACCGGTCCACCCACATGTCAAATTATCAAAGTAACGAACGCGAATCATATGAGCATGATGAAAACTAGCTCGACAGTAATTCCCATGTGTCCTTGGGAGCGCTTTGCTTTATATAAGAGTTCGTCCAGGCTTGTCCTTTGCTACAAAAAGGATTGGGCCACCTTGATGCACCTTAGTTACTTTTGTTACTTGCTACCCGTTACAAATTATCTTATCACAAAACTATCTGTTACCGGTAATTTCAGTGCTTGTAGAGAATACCTTGTTGAAAATCGCTTGTCATTTCCTTATGCTCCTCATTGGGTTCGACACTCTTACTTATCAAAGGACTAGATAGATCCCCAATACTTGTGGGTCATCAAGACTCTTTTCTCGCGCCGTTGCCGGGGAGTGAAGCGCCTTTGGTAAGTGGAATTTGGTAAGGAAACATTTATATAGTGTGCTGAAATTTACTGTCACTTGTCACTATGGAAAATATTCCTTTGAGGGGCTTGTTCAGGGTATCTTCACCTTGACCAGAAGAGCAAGGATTTTCCCCTCAACCTACTAAACCTACTGAAAATATTTATTATTAAATTCCTTCGGGTATGATGAGAAACTGCTAGCTAATCCTTATGCAAGAGACGGGACATTACATCATGATATGCATCTAATCTATGTGGATGACGTTTCTGGATTATTTAAGCTTGCAGGTTTTCCCAAGGATGAAGTCAAGAAGAAGGTCTTCCCTTTATCTTTTAAGGGAATGGCATTGACATGGTATAAGCTATGTGATGGTATTGGATCATGGAACTACAATCGATTGAAATTGGAATTTCATCAGAAGTTTTATCCTATGCATCTGGTTCATCATGATCAGAATTATATTTATAAGTTTTGGCCTCGTGAATGAGAAAGTATCGCTCAAGCTCGGGGGAGGCTTAAGTCAATGTTATATTCATGCCCCAATCAACAACTCTCAAGAGAAATTATTATTTAGAACGTTTATGCTCGGCTTTCTCGTTATGATCAATCCATGCTCGATACTTCTTGTATTGGTTCTTTTATGAAGAATACTATTGAATTCAAATGGGATTTATTGGAAAGAATTAAATGCAACTCTGAAGATTGGGAACTCGACGAAGGTAAGGAGTCAGGTATAAACCTTAAGTTTGATTGTGTTAAATCTTTTATGGATACCGATGCTTTTCGTGAATTTAGCACTAAATACGGACTTGACTCTGAGATAGTAGCTTCTTTCTGTGAATCATTTGCTACTCGTGTTGATCACCCTAAGGAGAAGTGGTTTACATATCATCCTCCCATTGAATTGAAAGTAGTAGAACCTACTTAAGTTGAAGAAACAATTACTTATAATGTTGATCCTATTGTTCCTACTGCTTATATTGAGAAACCACCTTTTCCTGTTACAATAAAGGATCATGCTAAAGCTTCAACTGCGGTTCGTAAGAGTTATACTAGAACACCTACACCCCCTGAACAAATGAAAGTTGAACCTAGTGTTGCTATGGTTAAAGATCTCTTGGTCGAAAATATTGATGGGCATGTTATTTATTTCTGTGATGAAGCTGCTAGGATTGCTAAACCTAATATTAAAGATAATATAGACCTGTTGTTGGCATGCCTGTTGTTTCTGTTAAAAAAGGAGATCATTGTTATCATGGCTCATGTCATGTGGGTGCTAGTTTAAGTGCAATTCCTTTTACCTTATATCAAGAAATTATGAATGATATTGCACCTACTGAGATAGACTGTGAAAAAAAAATTGTTACTATCAGTTTAGGGGATATGTCTCATGATTTTAATTTTTCTAAATATTGTAGACAACCCCTTGATAAAGAACTGCCTAGTAAGGATGAAATTATTGGTCTTGTTTCTATTGTCGTGCCACCTACTGATCCTTTAGAACAATATTTGCTAGACCATGAAAATTATATGTTTATGAATGAAAGAGAGGAATTAGATGAAATATTCTTTAATCAAGGGCCTGTTTTGAAACACAATTTGCCTGTTGAAATCCTTGGGGATCCTCCTCCACCCAAGGGTGATCCCGTCTTTGAGCTTAATTACCTGATACTTTGAAACATGCTTATCTTGATGAAAAGAAGATATATCCTATTATTATTAGTGTTAACCTTTTAGTGCATGAAAAAAGAAATTATTGAAAAATCTGAAAAAACACCATGCCGCTATTGGATATACTCTTGATGCTCTTAAGGGCATTAGTCCCACTCTATGTGAGGTTGTCAGCAGAAAATTAATTTGGAGCCTGATGCTAAACCAGTTGTTAATCATCAACGACGGTTAAATCCTAAGATGAAAGAAGTTGTAAGAAATGAAATACTAAAGCTTATGGAGGCTATAATTTATCCTATTGTTGATAGTAGATGGGTAAGTCCCGTTCATTGTGTCCCTAAGAAGGGAGGTATTACTGTAGTTCCTAATGATAAGAATGAATCGATTCCACAAAAAAAATTTATAGGTTATAGAATGGTAATTGATTTTTGCAAATTAAACAAAGCTACTAGAAAAGATCATTACCCTCTACCTTTTATTGATCAAATGCTAGAAACACTATCCAAACATACACATTTCTGCTTTCTAGATGGTTATTTTGGTTTCTCTCAAATACCTATGTCAAAACTGGACCAAGAAAAGACCACTTTTAATTGCCCTTTCGGTACTTTTGCTTATAGACGTATGCCTTTTGGTTTATGCAATGCACCTGCTACCTTTCAAAGATGTATGACTACTATATTCTATGACTTTTGTGAAAAGATTGTTAAGGTTTTCATGGATGATTTCTCTGTTTACAGAACTTCTTTTCATGATTGCTTATGCAACCTTGATCGATTTTTGCAGAGATGTGAAGAAACTAATCTTTTCTTGAATTGGGAGAAGTGCCACTTTATGGTTAATGAAGGGGCATAAAATTTATGAAAGAGGTATTGAAGTTGATAAAGCTAAAGTAGATGCAATTGAAAAGATGGCGTGTCCTAAAAATATCAAAGGTATAAGAAGTTTCCTTGGTCATGTTGGTTTCTATAGGAGGTTTATTAAAGACTTCTGTAAAATTTATAGGCCTCTCACTAATCTCTTGCAAAAAAGATGTCCCTTTTGTTTTTTATGATGATTGTGTAGAAGCATTTGAAATGCTTAAGAAAGCCTTGATTTCTGCTCCTATTGTTCAGCCACCTGATTGGAATTTACCCTTTGAAATTATGTGTGATGCTAGTGATTATGCTGATGGTGTTGTTCTAGGGCAAGAGTTGATAAGAAATTAAATGTTATCCATTATGTTAGTAAAACTCTAGACAGTGCCCAGAGAAATTATGCTACTACTGAAAAAAGAATTTAGCAGTTGTTTTTTCTTGTGATAAGATCTTATATTGTTGATTCCAAAGTAACTGTTTACACTGACCATGCTGCTATTAAATATCTTATGGAAAAGAAAGATGCTAAACCTAGACTTATTAGATGGGTTCTCTTGCTACAAGAATTTTATTTGCATATTATTGATAGAAAGGGAGCTGAGAACCCCATTGCAGACAACTTGTCTAGGTTAGAAAATGTTCTTGATGACCCACTACCTATTGATGATAGTTTTCCTGATGAGCAATTAGCTGTCATAAATGCTTCTCATAATACTCCATGGTATGCTGATTATGCTAGTTACATTGTTGTTAAATTTATACCACCTAGTTTCACATCCCAGCAAAAGAAAAAGTTTTTCTATGATTTAAGACATTACTTTTGGGATGACCCACATCTTCATAAAGAAGGAGTAGATGGTGTTGTTAGATATTGTGTACCTGAGCATGAACAGGAACAGATCCTATGCAAGTGTCACTCCAAGGCTTACGGAGGACACCATGCTGGAGATAGAACTGCACACAAGGTATTGCAATCTGGTTTTTATTGGCCTACTCTCTTCAAGGATGCTCGTAAGTTTGTCTTGTCTTGTGATGAATGCCAGAGGATTGGCAATATTAGTAGACGTCAGGAAATGCCTATGAATTATTCACTTATTATTGAACCATTTGATGTTTGGAGCTTTGATTATATGGGACCTTTTCCTTCCTCTAATGGGTATACACATATTTTAGTTGTTGTTGATTACGTTACTAAGTGGGTAGAAGCTATTCCAACTAGTAGTGCTAATCATAACACTTCTATTACGATGCTTAAAGAAGTTATTTTTCCGAGGTTTGGAGTCCCTAGATATTTAATGACTGATGGTGGTTCACATTTTATTCATGGTGCTTTCCGTAAGTTGCTTGCTAAATATGATATCAACCATAGAATTGCATCTCCATATCATCCTTAGTCTAGTGGTCAAGTAGAATTGAGCAATAGAGAGATTAAATTCATTTTGCAAAAGACTATTAATAGATCTAGGAAGAATTGGTCTAAGAAACTTGATGATGCATTATGGGCCTATAGAACTTCTTATAAAAACCCTATGGGTATGTCTCCATATAAAATGGTTTATGGAAAGGCTTGTCCCTTACCTCTTGAATTAGAACATAAAGCTTATTGGGCCATCAAAGAGCTCAACTATGATTTCAAACTTTCCGGTGAGAAGAGGTTATTTGACATAAGCTCGCTTGATGAATGGAGAACCCAAGCCTATGAGAATGCCAAACTATTTAAAGAAAAAGTTAAAAGATGGCATGACAAAAGGATACAAAAGCATGAGTTTAATGTAGGTGATCATGTTTTGCTACACAACTCTGGTTTAAGATTTTTTGCAGGAAAGCTTCTCTCTAAATGGGAAGGCCCTTACATTATCAAGGAGGTCTACCGTTCTAGTGCCATCAAAATCAACAACGCCGAAGGCATGAATGCGTAGGTGATAAACGATCACAGAATCAAACATTATATCTCAGGTACTCCCGTAAATATTGAAACCGATATAATTAATACCATAACATCGGAGGAGTACATAAGGGATACTTTCCAAAACGTTTCAGACTCCTAAGAGGCGTAGGTATGTGGTACGGTAAGTAAACTGACTCCAAAACTATTCTAATAGCAATTTTTCTCCGTTTTGGAATAATTAAAAAATTAGGAAAACTAAAAGTAGTCTGAAGGAGACACGAGGAGACCACAAGGGTGGAGGACGCGCCCTACCCCCCTAGGCGCGCCCCCTGCCTTGTGGCCACCTCGTGTGCCCTCCGGACTCCGTTTTCTTGTACAATACATCTTATGGTCAGTAAAAATACATTATATAATCTCCCAAAGGTTTTGACCACCGTACCACGGCAAAATCCTCTGTTCTTGTTTCGAGTTGTTTTCTGTCAGAGTTTTCAGGCCAGGCATCATGTCGTCTCCCTAATCCAACAATGGTGGCGACGATGCTTGGCTAATGAAGATGGATATGAAGAGAGTAAAACTTGGGGAAACCAACAAGGGTGATAAGATCAAGAAGGTCACGAGAGATCAAGTTCCGGCAGCAGAAGAAGAAGACATCCTTCAACCATACTACAGTCATCTTACCCCTACTGAAATTGAAGCTTTTAAGATGGTTGAAATAGTTCGTGTGCAAAATAAATATCTCATTCATGAAAATATTCTGTTGCAAGAGCATATCATCACCATCCAGAGCATCATTCATAGATTGGAGTATCTCCTGCGCTTGAAGTGTGACACTCTACGTCATCAACAACTCCATCGTCACCACCACCGAAGAAAGAGACATAAATACATGGGTATGGGCACTCCCCTTGGCAACTGCCAAGCTTGGGGGAGGTGCCCCGGTATCGTATCAGTATCACCCCTTTACTTTTATCGTTTTTCTTAGTTTGATCCTTTTAGTTATATTTTGATCTGGTAGAATAGAGTTTTAGTATGATCTAGCTTTGAGTTTTGTTTCGAGATCTATCTATGTAATCGAGTCCTTGAGCTATATAATAAAGAGTAGTTTTGAGTTGAGGGCTTTGCTTTCTTGGTGTGATCTTGAGGGTATAAAAATAAGAAAAATAAATAAAAAAGGATCATATATTGATCTTATGGAGAGTATGACTTCACATATAAAGAGTATGATGAATAAAAATTCTTGAGAGTTGACAAACATAGTTTTGGTCATTGTTGCAACTAATAGGAAGTAATAAAGAAAGAGAGGTTTTACATATAAATATACTATCCTGGACATCTTTTGTAATTTTGAGCACTCATTAAAATATGACATGCTCAAAAGTTGATGTTGGACAAGAAAGACAACATAATGGGTTATGTTTTCTTATATCCGAATAGAAGTTATATTGTCATGGATCCTCCAACATGTTGAGCTTGATTTTCCCTCTTATGCTAGCCAAATTCTTTGCACCAAGTAGAGATATTACTTGTGCATCCAAACATCCCTTAAACCTAGTTTTGTCATCAGAGTCCACCATACCTACCTATGTATTGAGTAAGATCCTTCAAGTAAGTTGTCATCGGTGCAAGCAATAAAAATTTCTCTCTAAATATGTATGATCTATTAGTGTGAAGAAAATAATCATTATACGAACTTGTGATATGAAAGAAATAAAAGCGACGGACTGCATAATAAAGTTCTTTATCACAAGCGGCGATATAAAGTGACATTCCTTTACATTAATATTTTGTGCATCCAACCATAAAAGCGCATGACAACCTCTGCTTCCCTCTGCGAAGGGCATATCTTTTACTTTTATCTTCTACCCTTATACAAGAGTCATGGTGATCATCACCTTTCATTTTTACACTTTTTCCCTTTTGGCAAGCACTATGTGTTGT
>NC_057804.1:459890516-460001762 GCF_018294505.1 Triticum aestivum
CATACTGCTCTGTTTCGTGTGTGTAATATGTCAAATTGTTCGTCTCAACGAGTACTTCATTTCATTCCATTGCATCATGTTCATTTGAGCTCATCGTGATGCCTGAATCATCGTTGCAAGAGTGCTTCATAATGTTGGCTGCTGTCTGTTAACAGAACATGCTCTTTTGTCATTTTTGCCATGATTGATGTGTGCATCCTATGAGGTTGATGTCTACATGTGTTTTGATCTATGCTATGTCTTCTTTATAGAGCTTCTTACCATGTATTTTTGTGATCAATGTGGTGACTAGCACAAGTATGCAAACTAGGCATCGTGATGTTACTGATTTTAGTCCCTGTTCCGCTATTATTTTGATGCCATGTAAACTTGATGCTACAGAGAGATCCATGCATATTTTGAGATACTTCAGTAAGGGTGTTTTGGACATATGGTTATTCTCTATCCATTCATGCCCCTGTTTGCAATTATGGAGTAGTCTAGCATGTCATTTCGTGCTCTACTTTTGCTACAAAATGTTTCCTGGCAGATTGTTTACATGTTATTCAATTTTGCCAAGGTTGTTGTAGTTGATCCTTGCATGCTATGAACTTGTTCTTGCCTTGGTTTGTTTCACAAACATGTCTTCTTGCTGATGCTATGCTTATCTTGTCATGCAATGCTTTGTGATGAGTGAATCAAGCTTGTTAGTAGGGTACTTGCTATTACTGTTTTGCTAGGCTGAATCTGTTATTTCGTGATGCTATGTAAACCTGCTGCTACAAGTCATTCTATACATAATCTGGAGATGTTCACTAAACATGTTTTGTTCTACACGTCATGATCTATCCATCCATGCCCCTGGTTGCATTTATGGGCTGCTGTAGCTTATTGTAATCTTGATCCAAAGTTGCTATATAATGTTGTTGTCAGCTTGTTAACATTAAGTTCAGTTGTTATCATGATTGTTGTTAGTGATACCTGCACCCTATGAACTTTCTCTTGCCATTCTTAGCTTCATACACATGCGTTCTTACTGTTGGTTGCCTTGCCATGCCATGTTTTGCTCTGTAGTGAGTTGCACAAGCTCATCTACATGCCTTCGTATTGTTGTTCTTGCCATGTTTGAATCTGTAATATAACTTGCTATGTTTACGTGGGTGCCATCATATTTTCTGATCCTTTTTGGCTCATGGTCAGTAAGGGACTTTTGATATATGCAATTATTAGATTCATGTGATGCCTTTGTTTGCCATGATAAGTTCCTGTAACATGTTGTTTGATAGCTCTAAACATTGCAACCCGATGTTATTTTCTGCAAAGTCTGAACTGTTATTATTTGCAATCTTACCATGTGTGTTTGAGCATGTTCTAGTGATTTCTGGAGATAGCTCAGTGTTCATGTTTTGTTATGCTTTACCTGTACATCATGCCCATGACTTTTGTTTTCTTGTTGAGGTCCTGTAGCATGTTGTTTTGGTGCTTGCAAGATGCCTAGTTGCTGTTTTGGACAGATTGTTGTTATGACTTGTATAGTGTGTGTGTGTGTTGAACCGTTGCTCCGTTTTGAGTGTGCTCTATATGAAACTTGCTTAGAATTGCATGTAGTTTCATATTATCATGTTGCATCCTTGTTTTGAGGTGTTTGATTGATGGTTGATTGCATTTTGCATCAATGCCATGTTTAACTTGTTTTGCTCATATCTTCTAGGTCGTAGCTCCGAATTAAATGAACTTTATATGTAACTTGACTAGAATCTCGTGTAGATCATCCTTGTGCATCTTAACTTGCTGTTTAACAACTTGAATATAAGTTTTATTCAGATCTGGACCAATTTCGAAATATGCATATGAGGACTTACCGGAATTGTTATATGTTGTTCCCGGCCTCATTTAAACTTGCCTTGATGTGTTGCTCTTTTTTGCATCATCTCTTGCCATGAGTAGCCTCATCTAGATTTGTCATGCACCATGCTTGTTGTGCATCATGTCTTGTTCATGTGTGGTGTGTTTACCATGTTGTGTGCTTCTTCTCGATAGTTCCCGTTTCGTTGCGTTCGTGAGGATTCGTTCGTCTACACTTGGCTCATCTTCGTGGCTCCATCTTCTTCATGGACTCGTTCTTCTTCCTTGCGGGATTTCAGGCAAGATGACCGCTACCCTGGATCTCACTACTATCATTGCTATGCTAGTTGCTTCGTTCTATCGCTATGTTGCGTTACCTATATTTTGCTCATCAAGCCTCCCAAATTACCATGAACCTCTAACCTTTGACACCCTTCCTAGCAAACCATTGCTTGGCTATGTTACCGCTTTGCTCAGCCCTCTTATAGCATTGCTAGTTGCAGGTGAAGTTGAAGATTGCTCCATGGTGGACAGGATTTTGTTGGGATATCACAATATCTCTTATATTATTAATGCATCTATATATTTGGTAAAGGGTGGAAGGCTCGACCTTATGCCTGGTGTTTTGTTCCACTCTTGCCGCCCTAGTTTCTGTCATATCGATATTATGTTCCCGGATTTTGTGTTCCTTACGTGGTTGGGTGATTTATGGGTCCCCCTTGACAGTTCGCTTTGAATAAAACTCCTCCAGCAAGGCCCAACATTGGTTTTACCATTTGCCTCACCACCACCTACCTTTTCCCTTGGGAGTCGCCCTCTCGAGGGTCATCTTTATTTTAGCCCCCGGGCCAATGCTTGTCTAAGTGTTGGTCCAGACGAGCGATGTCCGGTGCCCCCTGGGCAACCAGGGTCTATGCCAACCCGTCGTCTTGCTCATCCGGTGTGCCCTGAGAACGAGATATGTGCAGCTTCTATCGGGATTTGTCGGCACAGCGGGAGGCTTTGCTGGTCTTGTTTTACCATTGTTGAAATGTCTTGTAAACCGGTATTCCGAGTCTGATCGGGTCTTCCTGGGAGAAGGTATATCCTTCGTTGATCGCGAGAGCTTATCATGGGCTAAGTTGGGACACCCCTGCAGGGTATAAACTTTCGAAAGCCACGCCTGCGGTGATAGGCAGATGGGAATTTGTTAATGTCCGGTTGTAGATAACTTGACACCAGATCCGAATTAGAACGCATCAACCACGTGTGTAGCCGTGATGGTCTCTTTTCGGCAGAGTCCGGGAAGTGAACACGGTTTTTGGGTTATGCTTGACGTAAGTAGGAGTTCAGGATCACTTCTTGATCATTACTAGTTGACGACTGTTTCTTTTGCTCTCTTCTCGCTCTTATTTGCGTATGTTAGCCACCATATCATGCTTAGTCGCTGCTTCAACCTCACCACTTTACCCCTTCCATTCCCTTTAAGCTTTGCTAGTCTTGATACCCATGGTAATGGGGTTGCTGAGTCCTCGTGGCTCACAGATTACTACAACAACAGTTGCAGGTACAGGTTATGCGATGATCATGACGCGAGAGCGATGCTTGCTTGCGTTGAGTTCTTCTTCTGCTTCTTCTTCGATCAGGGATAGGTTCCAGGTCGGCAGCCTGGGCTAGCAGGGTGGATGTCGTTTGAGTTTCTGTTTGTGTTTCATCCGTAGTCGGATGATGTTCTTATGGATTGTGATGTTGTATTTGTGTGGCATTGTATGCCTCTTGTATGTATCCCCATCTATTATGTAATGTTGATGTAATGATATCCACCTTGCAAAAGTGTTTCAATATGCGGGTCTATCCTTGGTGGGACCTTCGAGTTCCTTTTGGATAGGGTCGCATATTGGGCGTGACAACTAACTCATTCGTTGATCAGGAGCTAGCCGCGAGTTTGTCTGGCACGCACCCTCTTCCGCGCGCCTATCGTGTTCGCGTAGCGGACGGGGGAGAACTGTTGTGCTTTGCGGTAGTGCCAGCCTACGAATGGTACACTCAGGTACACAATTTCACCACAGATCTGAAGGTCCTCGCTCTAGGCACATATGACACAATCCTTGGAATGGACTGGCTGGAAGCCCATAGTCCCATGACGGTTGACTGGCGCGCCAAGTACCTGGAGTTTCAATCTCCTCGGGGCAAGGTCAATCTGTAGGGTCATGAAGCAGAATCTTCAACCTGTCTGCTGATCAACGCAGTTCAACTCCAGAGCTGATGCAAGAACAAAGCAGTCAGTCATATAGTGCATCTGTGTCCCATATCTGTAGAGCAAACGGAAGGGCAACATATTCCTGAGTGTCTGCAACCCATTCTGGATGATTTCGTCGATGTGTTTGGGGAACCAGAAGGGTTGCCACCCAAACGCTCGTGTGATCACAAGATAACACTTCTACCAGGAGCTCAGCCCTTCAGTATAAGAGCATACATGCACAAACCAGAGCAAAAAGACGAGATAGAGTGGCAAGTTGTAGAACTCTTGAAATCAGGTGTGATCCAAGCCAGCAACAACCCATTCTCTTCTCATGTGATCTTGGTCAAGAAAAAGGACGGCACATGGAGGATGTGTGTCGATTACAGACAACTCAACGCTCTTACGTGTGTGGCAAAGTTTCCGGTTCCTATAATCGAAGAATTGTTGGATGAACTGCAAGGAGCTCAGTGGTTCTCCAAGTTAGACCCGCGAGCAGGGTATCACCAGATACAGATCGCTGAAGGTGACAAATTCAAGACAGCATTCCAGACCCATTTCGGGCAATCTGAATTCAAAGTGTTGTCATTTGGCCTGGCAGGGGGCCCAGCCACATTCAATGGAGCAGTTTATACCACTCTGAAACCAGTCAATAGGAAATGTGTCTTGATGTTCTTCGATGACATCCTCATTTTTAGCCACACGCTAGAGGAGCACAAGGAACATCTTCAGTGGGTCTTGGCCCTATTGCGCAGAGATTAATGGAAAGTCAAATTGAGAAAATGTGCATTCGGTTAACAACAACTGACATACATGGGACACGTCATCAGTTCGGAAGGGGTAGCTACAGAACCAAGCAAGGTCAAACGTGTGTCAGAATGGCCAACACCTGTGAATGTCAAGGAGGTCCGAGGTTTCCTGGAACTTGCCGGCTACTACAGGCGCTTTATCCGACATTTTGGAATGATCGCAAGGCCCCTGTTCAATCTGCTCAAGAAAGGGACACCTTTTGTCTAGACTTCCATCACAGAACAAGTGTTCCAGGCCTTGAAGGAACAACTGATCACAGCTCTAGTCCTAGCCTTGCCAGATTTCTCTCAACAATTCGTCATTGAGACTGACGCCAGCGACAAGGGGGTGGGGGCAGTACTTCAGCAGTGAGGTCATCCTATAGCGTTCATGAGCAAGGCTCTCTGTCCGAGGTACCAGGGGCTTTCTGCTTACGAGAAGGAGTATTTAGCAATCCTGGTGGCAGTGGACCAATGGAGACCTTACTAGCAGCACGCTGAATTCCTGATCCTCACTGACCAACGCAGTCTAGTGCACTTACAGGAGCAGTGGCTGACCATGCCCTGGCAGCAAAAGGCCTTCACGAAGCTTTTGGGACTGCGATACTGCATCAAATATAAGAAAGGGTCAGACAATTCTGCTGCTGATGCCCTCTCACGCACGCAAGGCCACATGAGATGCTAGTCACTATTACTTCTTGTCAGCCGGCTTGGTTGGAGGATGTTGTCAGCAGCTACAATGCCAATCCCCACGCGCAGAAGCTGATCGAATAATTAGCCATCCATCCTGATCCCAAAGAAAGATTCAGTCTGCACCAAGGCATCCTACGTTCCCGAGACCGCATTTGGCTTGGAGGATCAACTACTCTACAACAACGCATCATCTCAGCATTCCACGACAGTGCTCTTGGGGGCCACTCAGGGTTCCCGGTGACGTACAAGCGCGTGCGCCGGCTGTTTGCGTGGCCCAAGATGAAAGCCCATGTCAAACAGTAAGTTGCCTGCTGTCCAACGTGCCAACAGGCCAAACCAGACTGTGCGGCTTCCCTAGGTCTGCTCACACCCTTGCCAATTCCATCACAACCATGGAAGCTCATCATAATGGACTTTATTGATGGCCTACCTCAGTCGGGCAAGTACAACTATTTGCTGGTTTTGGTGGATAAGCGGACTCATTTTGCTCATTTTTTGCCCCTGGCGCACCCGTACACTGCTGCCAAAGTAGCCCAGCTCTACATGTCGCAGATTTACAAGCTCCATGGCTTCCCAGGTGCCATTGTCTCTGACCGCGATCCGGTGTTCACCAGCCACTTTTGGCGAGAACTGTTTTGGTACACAGGCACTGAATTGAGGATGAGTACTGCTAATCACCCGCAAACTGATGGGCAAACCGAGCGAGTCAACCAGTGCCTGGAGACCTTTCTTCGCTGCTTTACGCACACATGCCCAAGGCGCTGGACTTTCTAGGTTCCTCTTGCACAATTCTGGTACAACACATCCTTGCACTCTACTATTGGGATGTCGCCATTCAAGGCACTATACGGTCATGAGCTGATGCACTGGGGCTTCACAGCAGAGACAACAGTATCAGTTCCATCCCTCCAGGCGTGGCTAGAGGAGCGTCGCGTGGTTCAAGATCTCATCCAACAACACCTTCATAGAGCTCGGCAGTGTATGAAAGACCAGACTGACAAGAAGCGTTCGGTCCGGACATTTCAAGTGGGCGACCAAGTATACTTGAAGCTGCAACCGTACATCCAGACATCGTTTGCCCCCCGCGCCAACCACAAGTTGTCGTTTAAGTTCTTTGGACCGTTCCCAATCATTCGCAAGATCAATGATGTGGCCTACGAACTCCAACTGCCGGCTTCTTCCACGGTGCACCCAGTTTTCCATGTATCGCAACTCCGCCAAGCCCTTCTACCAGGTACTGCTGTTACTCCCGTGCTTCCTGTTTGCACTGACGAGTTGGCGGTGCCTATGGAGATTCTGCAAACAAGATGGCGCAAGAGAAGCGGGACAATGGTCAAGCAAGTCCAGGTTCGCTGGTCCAATCCTTCAACCATGGGTGTCACCTGGGAGGATAAAGAAGCACTTCGCGCTCGCTTTCCTCTGGCAGCAGCTTGGGGGCAAGCCGCTGGTCAAGGAGGGGAGGATGTCAGCGACCCTGAAGGCCCTGAACCGGATCCAACACACGGTGCATGGCCCAAGCGTGCACGCGTGGCCAACAGGCGGCTGCTGGGCCCGGAGTGGGTGACAGCGGCCCAGGCCCGCACAGCTACTACTTAACCCTCAGCCTCCGGCAGCTCCACGCATCCAGTGGATCACCGAACAAAACAGCGGTGGCTACTTTCCCCTTCCCTCGAACCCTAGCTCCTGTATCGTTATTCTTGTAACCAAATCACGCCTGTATTCAAGAGATAGTGCTGTTAATCCATACACTCTGAGAGAGATCCTATCACACGAGCACCCATCATCTAGACGAGCACGCATATAAAGTTGTAAACCAAAGCCCCCTGCCCTAAAAAAGGCTTTAGGTGTACTTATCCAGGCTTGTGCCCGTGCTAAAGACAAAGAGAACGGAAGTAACCCGACATTATTGCGTCCCAAATGGAACGATGAACCAAGAGCCCGTGATTGCTTCATGCAGTGACTGCCTGACTGGAACATGCCGAAGTTTCAGAGAATGGACGCCTAGTTTAGTTTCAGAGAATGGATGCCTCCCTATTTCATGTGCTTTTAGGCTGTTCGTTTCTGATCTATTTGCAGCGTGCACATGTGCCTTCTCTGCTGGATTCTTTAGCCACCTTTGGTGCTCAATCTTGTTTCTTCCTGGGTTCAGAATAGAGACTGCTGTCCTTGGACCTTGGTTAGTATCGATGGTGACAGACAGGGACAGCTCATGCTTAAGTTGTGCTGCTAGCTATGGCTCCAAAAGAAGCCAGAGAAGCAGATTTAACCTCGATCAGTATTGGTGTGTAAGACAATAGGCTTTGGGGGGAACCGGCACAACCCTCTAGGGGTGGCCTATCACATATATATATAATGAGGTGGTATACAATGTTACAATATACATATGTAAATACAGTCTAACACCCTCCCTCAATCTTAGCCACTTTCTAATGAATCTAGAAGGGTAAGATTGCGCCTGCAAGTCTCAAACTGTGGCAAAGGCAATGGCTTGGTGAAGATGTCAGCAAGTTGATCCTTGGAAGAAATAAACTTGATCTGTAGTTGCTTCTGAGAGACACGTTCACGCACAAAGTGATAGTCAACTTCAATGTGTTTCGTTCGGGCATGGAATACCGGATTTGCAGAAAGGTATGTAGCACCGATGTTATCACACCAAAGAACAGGAGGCTGTGATTGGGGTATACTTAACTCCTGAAGCAAGGACTGTACCCAGATGATCTCTGATGTGGCATTGGCCACAGCCTTATACTCAGCCTCAGTACTGCTACGCGAGACAGTAGCCTGTTTCCGAGCACTCCAGGCAATCAGGTTAGAGCCAAAGAAGACAGCATAACCCCCCGTGGATCGCCTGTCATCCGGATTGCCAGCCCAGTCTGCATCAGAATATGCTGAAAGACAACCAGAGTCAGACGGCCGAATATGCAAACCATGAGCCACCGTGAAACGAATATAGCGCAAAATCCGCTTAACAGCAGACCAATGAGTGTCACGGGGTGACTGCAGATACTGGCAGACTCGGTTAACAGCATAGGAAATGTCTGGTCGCGTGATCGTCAAGTACTGGAGCCCACCAACAATACTCCTGTACTCTGTCGCATCAGAAGAAGAAAGAAGCACACCATCAACAGCATTGAGCTTATCAGTGGTAGACATGGGTGTAGTCGTCGGTTTGCACTTAAGCATCCCAGCTCGCTGCAACAAATCCAGAGAGTACTTCTTCTGCGTCATAACAAGGCCAGCAGCACGAGAAGTAACCTCCACACCAAGAAAGTAATGAAGCTTCCCAAGGTCCTTGACCGCAAAATCAGCACCAAGTGAGCGAACAAGCGCAGTAGCAGCCGACTGAGAGGAGCTGACCAAAATGATATCATCTACATAGACCAACAAGTACATAGTAACCTCAGGCCTTTGAAGAAGAAACAATGAGGAGTCAGCAGTTGATGATGCAAAACCATGAGCACGAAGAGCCATTGCAAGACGAGCATGCCAAGCACGAGGAGCCTGCTTCAGACCATAAATTGCCTTGGACAGACGACAGAGATGATCAGGGCGATCCGGATCAGAGAAACCCGGAGGCTGGCGCATGTAAACCTCCTCCGCCAAGACACCATGAAGAAAAGCATTTTGAACATCAAGCTGACGAAGAAACCAACCTCGAGTAACAGCCAGAGAGAGAAGAAGTCTGATGGTAGTAGGCTTGACCACTGGACTGAAGGTGTCTTCATAGTCAAGTCCAAAACGCTGTCGAAAACCACGAGCAACCAGACGAGCCTTATAGCGCTCAATGGACCCATCAGAATGCCTCTTCACTTTGAAAACCCATTTGGAATCAATGACATTTACCCGTGATTGTGGAGGAACAAGAGTCCATGTCTGATTGCGAAGAAGCGCTTGATACTCCTGCTCCATGGCCTCTCTCCAATGAGGAATGCGCATAGCAGCTTGATACGTGCGTGGCTCAGAGGATGGATCTGCGAGAGCAGCAGACATGCACGCCGCTAACCAAGCAACTGTGCCATCGTGACGTTGCTTAGGCTGAAAAATGCCACTCCGACTGCGCGTATGTGGACGTAGAGCAGCAGCAGGAGCCGGCGGAGGCGAAGGTGACGGAGACGTGACGGTCGCCGGAGATGCAGGAATCACCTCAGGCGAGCTCGGGACAGACGACTCCGGGCTGCATGGCGAAGACTGGCCCGACGACAGGGGCTCAGAGGCCATGGGCGAACCGAGAGTGGGCGAGGCCAGCTCCGGTGACACCGGCCCAGACGGCCTTGGCGAGGCGAGAGCAGGCGAGGCCGGCCCTGGTGAGAAGGGCCCAGACACCCTGGGCGAGGCAGGGGCGGGCGAGGCCAGGCCTGGTGATGACTGCCCCGACGCCCTGGGCGAGACGGGGACCGAGGAGGCCGGCCCAGTCGGCGGGGTTGCAGGGCGCGACGATGGCGAAGGCAGCCCAGAAGCCAGAGGCGACCGGGCCAGGACGTCGATCGGCCGTGCATGAGCACGGAAACCGAGGCCATGCAGGGGCGCCATGTGCTCCTCATGCACAACAGAAGGTGCCGAGGATGAAGGCGATGGCGACGAAGAGGAAGATGGCACTTCCAGAATCTCCAAACGAGCCCCACGACCAGTGCCTGCACCATGGTTAGGCAACAATAGAGGAGAATATGCAACATCATCAAATTGGTCAGAAGCAACAGAGGATGAATGCATGACAGGTGGCTCGGTAGTGGACACAGGGAGTTTGGCAAAGGGAAAAACATGCTCATCAAACACAACATCCCGAGAGATGTAGACACGATTAGTGGGCACATGAAGACATTTGTATCCTTTATGAAGAGAGCTATAACCAAGAAAAACACACTTCTTGGAACGAAACTCGAGCTTACGCTTGTTATATGGACGGAGATGGGGCCAGCAAGCACACCCAAACACCTTGAGAAAGGTGTAGTCCGGTTGTTCATTAAGGAGAACTTCAATGGGAGTCTTCATATTCAAAACACGAGTGGGAGTACGATTGATGAGAAAACATGCAGTGGTGAAAGCATCACTCCAAAAACGAAACGGAACAGATGCATGGGCCAAAAGAGTCAGACCAGCTTCAACAATGTGACGATGCTTACGTTCTACTGAACCATTCTGCTGATGTGTATGTGGACATGCTAAACGGTGAGTGATCCCAAGCGACTGAAAGAAGGAGTTGAGGTTGCGATACTCGCCACCCCAGTCCGACTGAACATGAACAATTTTGTGCTTGAGAAGGCGTTCAACATGTTTTTGGAACTGAACAAAAATGTCAAACACATCAGATTTACGTTTGATAAGATAAAGCCAGGTAAAGCGGCTGTAAGCATCAACAAAACTGATATAGTAATTATGACCACTAACAGAAGTCTGAGCAGGACCCCATACATCTGAAAACACAAGTTCTAAAGGATGTTTCACCTCACGACTGGACTCCGAAAAAGGAAGTTGATGACTCTTCCCCTGCTGACAAGCATCACACACTGCTACATCTTTATTACTAGACACACTAGGAAGCTCATGACGACGCAAAACATGCCGGACAATAGGTGTGGCCGGGTGACCAAGACGAGCATGCCACTGTGACGGAGATACCCGAACTCCACTGAAGACGCGAGCGACGCCAGGATGCTCCAGACGATAGAGACCTTGGCAGAGCCGCCCACTAAGAAGAATGTCCCTCGTGCCCCGATCCTTAATAAAAAGATCAAAAGGATGAAATTCACAAAGCACATTATTATCACGAGTGAGTTTAGGAACTGAAAGAAGATTACGTGTCACAGATGGAACTCGAAGAACATTGCGAAGTTGAAGACTCCTATTGGCATGTCTAGTGAGAAGTGATGCTTGACCAATATGAGAGATGTGCATACCTGCTCCATTGGCGGTGTGGATCTTGTCGGAGCCATGGTAGGGTTCACGAGTGTGAAGCTTCCCCATCTCACTGGTCAGGTGCTCTGTCGCCCCAGAGTCCATGTACCAGTGGGGATCAATGGAGTAGGACTGAGTGTGTCCCTGTGGCTTCTGCGGCGGCGGACGATCAGCCATGGCGACCTGACGAGCAAAGTTGCGTGTATCCTTCCCGTCATTGCCGAGACCAAGAAAACCCCGCTGGAAGCGCTTGTGACACTTCGAGGCCCAGTGCCCATCGCGACCACAAAGCTGGCACACACGTGGACCGCCAGCCCCTGGTAGCGTCGCAGTAGGAGGAGGGGCCGAGGCGGGTGGTGGTGACTGCCCCGAAGGAGCCCTGGATGAAGCAGAGGAGCGACCACCCTTGGTGGCGGCGTTTGCCGAGAGGGCGCCGTTGCCCCTGGATCGGCGCGTCTCGACTCGTTGCTCAGTAAGCAGGAGGCGTGAAAAGACCTCGTGTGCTGGCATGGGCGTGGAGTTGCCCCTCTCATTGATGATCTCGACTAGGGCGTCATACTCCTCATCAAGACCATTGACAATAAACGAGTTGAACTCGGAGTCGGTGAGGGGCTGTCCAATGGAGGCCAGCGTGTCGGCGAGACTCTTGACTTTGTTGTAGAACTCAGTGGCGGTGGAGTCAAGCTTCTGACACTCCCCAAGTTGGCGACGGAGCCCAGATACACGAGCCTGCGACTGTGCCGCAAACGAGCGCTCAAGAATAGTCCATGCCTCGTGGGACGTCTTGGCGAAGACAACAAGCCCAGCAACGGCCGGAGAGAGCGACCCCTGGATGGAGGAGAGGTTCGCCTGATCCTGCCCTGTCCAGACACGGTGAGCCGGATTATAGACCGGACCGTGCACGCTGTCAACCAGCGCAGGAGGGCAAGGGAGAGAGCCGTCGACATAGCCAAGCAGATAGTGACTCCCAAGAAGCGGAAGAACCTGCGCGCGCCAGAAGATGTAATTGTCCGACGACAACTTGATGGTGATGAGATGGCCGAAGTGAAACGGCGGCGGCGGCTGCGATCCCATCGAGGAGACTGGCTGAGGTGAGACCACCGTGGAGACAGTCAGAGGGGCAGCCGGCGCGGTGACAGAGGGCGCGATGGCCGCGGTTGACGCCGCGAAGCCTGCCAGCGCGACGTCCTCCGCCACCAGCGGCGCAGTGGCCGAGGGCGCGACAGCCGCGGTTGACGGGGCGGCGGCGGTGTGGGCCACAAGCGCCTGCCCAGGCGAAGTAGCAGCCGGCGGGAGCGCGAAGAGGGAGCCGACGCTCCGTGTCCCGATCGGCGCCTGAAGGGAGGCGGCATCCAGCGACCTCGAGAGAAGTGCCGCGAGGGAGGCCGGCAGAAAACCGGTGGCGGTGGAGCCGGACGCAGCGGCGGACGTCATAGCAGTCGGGCGACGGCGACGGCGGGCGCGGCGCGGCGGCGGTGGCGGCGGCGGCGGCGGCAGTGGCGGCGGCGGCGGCGGCGGTTTAGGGTTTTTAGGCGGAAGCGGACGTAACCTAGCGTGATACCATGTAAGACAATAGGCTTTGGGGGGAACCGGCACAACCCTCTAGGGGTGGCCTATCACATATATATATATATAATGAGGTGGTATACAATGTTACAATATACATATGTAAATACAGTCTAACATGGTGTAACGTTGCATTGAAGTGACGAGTGCTTCGGGTAAGGTTGTTTTTCTTCTGTGAAGCTCCATTATTATTTTTCCCTTTCTTCTCAGGAACAGAGAAGGTATCTTATTAAATGGACAACTGAACGTACATTGAGTAAACAGAGAAGCAGAGAAGGATCCATGGCTTATAAGCTCAGTATAATGGGGGAGGACCGTTTCTGATTATATCGTGCGTCGTATATGCAAAGATCATACGCAAAGCAATTCTTTAATCTGTTTGTAAGTCTTCCTATCACCACCTGATTTTCTGAGTTAAATGCACGAAACCATCACATTCGTGTCACGATTAACAGAGAACCACCACTTTACGAGCAATTTTTTGAGCACGTTATGATGTGCCTGGTCCCTTGCGATCCGACAACGGTGGCAGCGCGCAATTAACGGTTGTTAACGGTTTCGTCCGAACTTCGAAACGACTGGGCCGGCCCAACCCGAGCACTCCCTCTGTCACTCCCCTCCCTCGCTGTCCTCTCTCTTGCGTGCATGGCGGCGATGGAGGTTTTTTTGCTGTGGCTGTGGAAGAGGGAAGTTGGATGGAGAGCCTGGTGGTTATCTGTGCCAAGGGAGAGTGAATGAATATAGTGTGGAACTGGAGTTTTCTGGAAGGAGAAACCGATTGAATGGCAGTTAATTTCTCGAACGACCGCCTTGTTTTCTTTTTTTATTGAAAGAATCGAGCGACTGCTTGGATGGGTTTTGAATTGAGCAAACCGAATGCGTCGGCCCAGTTGACGAACAAGCCCAGTAAACGGAAACGAGCAAACGCGTCGGTCCAACCCGGCAGCTTCGTCCCGCACGCTGAAAGAAAATGACGGTGTTAACAGCCGTTAACGTCGCGCTGTCACCGCAGCCCGCTGGCTCAGGATCAGCCACGTCAAAACGGTATCTTTTCTTACTCCATGTTTTTTTTTGCCACTGTTAGACTTTTGGTTCGGCGTGAAATGTCAGAAATTATAAAGTACTAATAGTTTTTCGCTATTTGTGACAATAATGTGGTGGTTCATTGCATTTAACTCTGATTTTCTTCGTAGATGAATCGTCCGATCACCTTTGGTAGTTGTCCCACACCCGGACAACAATCCACTTTGGCAAAGAAGGAAACTTGATGTCCCAAAATATGCGGCCGTCGCACAGATCATGTCCTTTATGTCCTGTCATTGCCAATTATCCGAATGCAAATCAATCACAAGGAAATAAGAACCCAACACATATCTCACAGTTTATTTCCAGAAGATTACAATCACGTTGATGAAACATGGGAGATCCGGATGATGATAGCCAAAGTGTTTACATGCGATGACCATACCCAAAATGTAGAGAGGGTATATGCCTACACGTGCAAGTGTAAAAAAGTCTACACTAGACGGTGCTATGATGGTATACTGATGGATCGTACAAATAGTTCAACAATATAACATCAAACGCATAAATCATAATGCTCTTTGTCGGCCATTCCATGTCCATCACTCCTCAGTGAGATCCTTCTAAAGATCATCATATGTTTCAGCACGTCGAATGGCATGATAGAAGGCAACAAAACAGGCAACCCTTTCAGCCCTCCGCCGCACTCGCACGGGATGTCCCAAAAACTCATTGTCGGTGTCAAAACCGGCGGATCTCGGGTAGGGGGTCCCGAACTGTGCGTCTAGGCGGATGGTAACAGGAGACAAGGGACACGATGTTTTTACCCAGGTTCGGGCCCTCTCGATGGAGGTAAAACCCTACTCCTGCTTGATTAATATTGATGATATGGGTAGTACAAGAGTTGATCTACCTCGAGATCAGAGAGGCAAAACCCTAGAAGCTAGCCTATGGTATGATTGTTGTTCGTCCTACAGACTAAAACTCTCTGGTTTATATAGACACCGGAGAGGGCTAGGGTTACACAGAGTCGGTTACAATGGGAGGAGATCTTCATATCATATCGCCAAGCTTGCCTTCCACGCCATGGAAAGTCCTATCCGGACACGGGACAAAGTCTTCAATCTTGTATCTTCATAGTCCGGGAGTCCGGCCAAAGGTCAGAGTCCGGCCATCCGGACACCCCCTAATTCAGGACTCCCTCAGTAGCCCCTGAACCAGGCTTCAATGACGACGTGTCCGGCGCGCAAATTGTCTTCGACATTGCAAGGCGGGTTCCTCCTCCGAATACATCATAGAAGATGTTGAACACAAGGATAGTGTCTGGCTCTGCAAAATAAGTTCCACATACCACCGTAGAGAGAATAATAGCTGTACCAATCTAATCTACTGACGTATCCCGCAGCGTGATATCACGCCACTGCCAAGTCCTTATTTGAATCATTTTACTGTTCCACCTCAGTGCGTTTAGCGAGGCAGTTTCCTTGGCATGCCTTGTCAAAGCAGAGATCGTGTCCCCTTATTCCAGGATTCTCATCAATACGGGCGTGGTTAACCCAACCGCGCCATTAACCACGACGCTTGGGACATAAGCGAGTTTTATTAGGCTGGTGGGGGCTTGTAGTTTTGGCCGCCCATATAAGGGGATAAGGATCTACCCTTTCCATTTACGCCTTCTTCCTCCCTTGCTTATCCATCCCTGCGCACTCGAGCTCCAGCACCCAAGTCCGCACTTCCTACCTCAACCTTCTCCAATCATGTCCAGAGCGGGAGGTAGATGGATGGCCTCCTCCGTCACGGAGGGACAAATCAAAAAGTTGAGGAAGGCCGGATACTTGTCTGACGACATCGCGCACCAGTTTTCAGATGAGGGGCAACTCATCCCCACTCCTAGGACCCATGAGAGGGTTGTATTTCTCCTCCATTTCCTCCGCGTACTGGGCTTTCCTCTTCACCCGTTCGTCCGAGGGCTCATGTTCTACTATGGCCTAGACTTCCACGATCTGGCCCCGAACTTCATCCTCAACATCTCGGCGTTCATCGTCGTGTGCGAGGCCTTCCTCTGCATCCAGCCCCACTTCAGCTTATGGCTGGAGACTTTTAATGTCAAGCCGAAGGTTGTGGGCAGCCGCCAAGCGGAGTGCGGAGGTGCCATGGTGGGCCGGATGGCCAACGTCCTATGGCTCGAGGGCTCCTTCATGGAGACAATAAAGGGGTGGCAATCTGGGTGGTTCTACATCACCGAGCCGCGCGATCCCAAATGGGCGGCGGCCCCTGAATTCTGATCTAGCTTCCCCACACGGCTCACTTCCTGGAAAGAGACAGGCCTAACATGGGGGGATTCGGAAGAGCTGACCGGACTTCAAACCTACGTCCAAAAGCTGGTGAACAAGAATCTCAAACTTGTCAACGTAGTCCAGGTCATGCTCATCCGTCAGATCCTCCCATGCCAACAACGGGCCTTCAAATTGTGGGAGTTTGATCTAGCACAGCACCAAACTTTGAGCAAGCTTTTCGACACTACGTACGAAGATGCCTGGAAGGTGCTGTTTAAGGGCGTCGAGGCACCCGCATCCGCTACCGAAGATCGCGGATTCAGCTCGCGGCGTCAGGCCAGCGAGGTAAGCTATTCTACCCTTTACGGGACTCTTGTCTTTCATAGTCTGACTCTATGTGGGATCTAACCTCCTTTTCCTTTGACAGGACTGGCTGAAGATGTCCGGGCAGGTGAACTGTCTGGCTCCCTTACCAGAATACCCAGCGGACGCCCAATTGACAGGGCTGCTGGTTCCGGCACCTCACGTGGTGCCGGAGAAGAAGGCCAAGAAGAAGGCCACGGGGACTCGAAAGAGTTCCCGGCGCCTGGTGGTGTCGGATTCATCGCCTGAAAACCTCGAAGCACCCTCCGCCTCTGAGGACGAGGGGGAGGAAGAAGAATAAGCCTCTCCCCCTCCAACGGGGGGAGGAAAGAAAACGAAGGCCGCCCCAACTAGGGAGGCCAGAGGGCCCAAGAAGGGGAGGACCCTTCTACCGAACTACGCCTCCGATGCCGAAGACGGTGGGGAGGAATGGCCATCCAGGGTCAAGCCCCTGGCAAAATCGTAAGTATCCGGACACCCGAATAACTTATGGCGCTCCTCTATTATATGGTACCTTTTGACGCCGAATTCAATTATGCAGTCCGCCCAGGGCTCAGCTCGGCAATTCGTCGAGCGGTTCCCTGAATTCGTCGGACGTGAATAGCGCTTCACTTCTGACGGCCTCCTCCCCTCTCCCTGCGCACGATGCCGAGGTGGAGTCCCAAAAGGGACTCAACCAGGAGGAGGTGGTCCTGGAGGCGCCGCAAGGCGACCTCCCGGACTCCAGTCCCAAAGGGGGTAAAGCCCCGGAGGGATCTAAGTCCGGCCCTGGGCCGGACACTGCTCCGGAACCGTCAACGGTTCCAGAGTTGGACAGGCGGCGCCTTCGTAAGAAGGGCAAGCCTGCGACGCCGGCGACCTCCGTCCACCCGGGGGCGCCAGACAACTTGCTGGAGGTGCTTAACGGCGCCTCCATCAACGAAGAACACCGCACTGTTATGAGTGCGGTGATTCAGAAGGTTCAGTCCGCCAAGAGCGGGCTGACAGAAGCCTGTACAAGTCTGTTAACAGGCTTTGAGGTATGTATTCGAAACATATAAAAATGTTACCGCATAGACAGTAGCCCATGATGCTCAGTTTGGTGTTCGGAAAGAAAAGCCGAGCTGAGGATCTAAAAGATATACGCAGGAGTCTAACATAAATATGTCAATATGGGAATGCAGGCTGCGCTGCTGACCTCTACCGCACTGACTGCAGAGGTCAATGCATTGAAGGAGAGCCTCGAGCGGTCCGAGAACGAGCTCGGCCGTGCCAAGAAGCAGCTCGAGGACAAGGAGGGTATGTAATACCGCATGTAAATGTATATAGAAATACTTGGTTGCAAATAATGACAGGACCAACGTAAATGTTGCAGGGGCCACGGCCGAGGTGGCGACCCTGAAGGAAGCGGTGTCCAAGGCCGAAAACAGTGCGGCCTTGAGCGCACCGAGCAAGAGAAGCAGGAGGCGCGGGTGGCGGAGGTGCAGCAAGATCTCCAGGCTCTCGTGGAGAAACACGAGACTTTGGAGCGTGACTCGAAGGCTCGAGAGTCCGAGCTCGCCTTGGCTCTTGAGAGTGCCTAAACCGCTAAGGCCGAAGCCCAGAAGGCCCTCCAGGAGATCGAGGCAATGAAGAAGATAGTGGTGGGTAAGGCATTCTTTATGCAAAGCAAGAATATAAAAGTAAATTATCTATTACTTACCCGAATCCGGAGCTCTCCAGGAGTGTTCACCGATCTGCCCCATAGTGTGTCTGATGCTGCCGCATTCTACCGAGCCGAGGAGGGAAGCTCGACGGAAAAGGTGTTCTAGTCTCAATATGCTGAGCCCGGACATCTGGTGCCCCTGAGCGACCAGCTGAAGCAGCTGGTCGAACTCCACAAGGTGGCCGAACAGGCCATGAAGGGCCTCATAGTTCGGCTGTGGCCTAGAGAAGCCATGCCTGGGAGTTACTTCGGTCTGGTGCGGCGGCTGGTGGACGCTTGTCCGTGCATTGAGGTCATCAAGCGCTCCGTCTGTATCGAAGGTGCCCGTCGGGCCCTTTCCCGTGCTAAAGTGCACCGGGGCAAGCTGGACGCTGAGAAGCTTTTGACGGACGCGCCACCGCCGGGCAAGGAGTATCGCACACCCAAGATGTATTATAAGGGCGTCCTGAAGGGTGCCTGCCTTATAGTGGGTGAATGCTCCAAAGATGTAATTTTTGAGTAGACTCGCACCTGTTATCCTATACGCTGAAAATTTTGTTCATATGCGTTAAGAAACGCTTGTTAATTTAAAATATTACCTTCTGTGCGGCCGTTTATCAAATCTGAGAGATGCAAGTCGTCGGCTTCTACCCCCATGCCATGAGTGCTGGGGTGTTCGGGATAAACCTGAGTGCACTTGTTCCCATTCTTGGGTCCATCTAGGGAGGTGCTCAGCACAACGAACCAGGCCATCGGACTTATAATGCTTTATCACTCTCACTTAGCCATAGAATTCTATAATTTTAAATTTCGGCGAAGCCCCTAGTATTCGGAAGACCGAGTTCGGGGCGCTATCCACGCCTAGGACGGATAAGTCCGGCTCCTCGCTCTAAGCGGCATAAGTCTTTAAGGACTCGAAAAACCTCGCGAACAGCGGCCGGTCTCTCGCACTATCATGACGGTCAGTTTTAGCTTTCTCTACTGAGGTGTTAACCCAGCTCAACTGGGGCACAATCGCAGTAGTTCTCCAAGCGCTACCTTAGTCAACATTGCGGAACGTAAGGTACCAAAACATGGGAGCCAGGCAAACCCAACTATTGACCCAAGACATGATTCAAAGCCGATGCATATAGTGCTATAAGTTCGGGGTGCCGCACTCATGAGAGTGTTCGGTCTTCTCACACCATGTTATGGGGTGCTTAAGCCCCTAGTGTATTGGCCGTACCAAAGTGTACGTTTGCATAATGTCATGACTGAACATATTTGTATAAAAAGTAGATGAATACAATAATAGATAAGAGCTATGTATTGTTTATTAAAAAAGGGCTGCTATGAAAGCAGAACGATACGAATAGTGCGATAAGCAAGAGATGGGATTATTTGACATGTCCCCCTCCAGGGGCAAGCTGCAGGACTTTTAAGTAAAACAGGTATTTAGCTCGTTATAGAGACCACCTGGATATTTGATGCGGCCTGTTCTCTCCCAGGCTGTTGCATCGTGTGTTCGGCGAGTGTATTGCCGGACAGGCCTTCCGAATAGTTGGGTCCTGAAAGTATATAAAAAAAGGAACAGCAGAATAGGGAACCCCTGAGTGCGGTTGAGCCGCATTCTGGGCGTGTCGTGGTTGTGCCCCTCCCCTTATGCCCATGGTATTTCCAAAGCGTAATTATGTACATGTGGTACCGATATCACCATCTGGCGAGGGCTGGGTTTGGGGCCGCACTGCTATGCTTGCTCGGAACGTGCCAGCCGGCTTTGTTGTAGGTTACTTCAGGCTCGCTTGACGTTGTCCGGATGTTTAACTCCTAGATTGGAGAATTGCCTTGAGAGGCTACTCTGTACTTCCGCCGCTAGGGCCGCTGTGTGCTCCTCCGTTCGGAGAGAGTGTTCGGTGTTTCCATTTACCGTGATGACTCCGCGAGGGCCTGGAATCTTGAGCTTGAGATATGCATAGTGCGGCACCGCATTGAATTTTGCAAATGCGGTTCGTCCGAGGAGGGCGTGATAGCCACTGCGGAATGGGACTATGTCGAAGATTAACTCTTCGCTTTGGAAATTATCCGGGGATCCGAAGACCACTTCGAGTGTAACCGATCCTGTACAGCTGGCTTCTACACCTGGTATGACGCCTTTAAAGGTTGTCTTTGTGGGTTTAATCCTTGATGGATCTATACCCATTTTTCGCACTGTATCCTGATAAAGCAGGTTCAGGCTGCCGCCGCCGTCCATTAGGACTCTAGTGAGGTGAAATCCGTCGATGATTGGGTCTAGGACCAATGCGGCGAATCCACTGTGACGAATGCTAGTGGGGTGGTCCCTTCGATCAAAAGTGATCGGGCAGGAGGACCATGGGTTGAACTTTGGGGAGACTGGCTCTAACGCATATACGTCCTTTAGAGCACGTTTCCGCTCCCTTTTGGGGATATGGGTTGCGTATATCATGTTCACCATCCGCTCCCTTTTATGGATATGGGTTGCGGGGGGAAGCCCTTCTGTCCTCTGTTGTTCGGCGTCGGGGCTCCTCCTCGTCATCGCTATGCAGCCCCTTGTCTCTGGTTTCGGCACTTAACTTGCCTTCCTGCTTGAACACCCAACAATCCCTGTTGGTGTGGTTGGCTGGTTGTTCGGGGGTGTCGTGTATCTGACACGAGCGATCGAGTATCCGGTCTAAACTGGATGGGCCCGGAGGGTTTCTTTTGAATGGCTTCTTCCGCTGACCGGATTTAGAGCCTCTGAATCCGACATTGACTGCCATATCCTCAATATTGTCGCCGTTAATGCGGCGCTTGTGCTTGTTGCGACATGACTTGCCATTATTGTCCTTGGTATCCGAATTGCCAGGGCTCTTGGTTATGTTATTGCTACGAGCTAGCCAGCTATCTTCTCCCGCACAAAAGTGGGTCATGAGTGTCGTGAGGGCTGCCATAGATTTCGGCTTTTCCTGTCCTAGGTGCCGGGCAAGCCATTCGTCTCGGATGTTGTGCCTGAAGGCTGCAAGGGCCTCAGCGTCCGGACAGCCGACTATTTGATTTTTCTTGGTTAGGAACCGTGTCCAGAATTGTCTGGCCGATTCCTCTGGCTGCTGGATTATGTGGCTTAGGTCATCGGCGTCTGGTGGTTGCACATAAGTGCCCTAGAAGTTGTCAAGGAATGCGGATTCTAGGTCCTCCCAGCAACTAATTGACTTTGCTGGCAGGCTATTAAGCCAATGCCGAGCTGGTCCTTTAAGCTTGAGCGGGAGGTATTTGATGGCGTGTAGATCATCACCACGGGCCATGTGGATATGAAGGAGATAATCCTCGATCCATACTGCGGGATCAGTTGTGCCATCATATGATTCAATGTTTATGGGTTTAAAACCCTCGGGGATTTGATGATCCATTACTTCGTCTGTGAAGCATAGTGGGTGTGCGGAGCCCCTGTACTGGGCTATAACGCGATGTAGCTCAGATGAGCTTTGTCTGTTGTATCCGTCCTGGCCGTATTTATCATATCCGGCGTGACAGTTATCGTCACGTGATGTGGGGCGCCCACGCGATCCGTAGATCGATCTTGTTTGCCTTACCTTATCCTCCAATATGTCTCGCAGGTCTGTTGCGTTTCCCCGTGCTCTGGTATTCTTAGAGCGGCGCCGGGGTGCGGCTTGGATTGAGGGCCAAAGGGCCTCTCTGTCGTGGCCGCGGGGTGGCCGATCGGGCGCATCGTACGCTGGTGATGTAGGTTTAGTTGCTTCCTCCTCTAGTTGGGGTAGCAGCCCGCGCTTTGGGTAACTCTTGGAGGGGCATTCGAGTTTATATTCCTCAGCCGCCAGGACTTCAGTCCATCTGTCGGCTAGCAAGTCTTGGTCAGCTCTAAGCTGCTGCTGTTTTTTCTTGAGGCTACTCGCCGTGGCCATAAGCCTGCGTTTGAAACGCTCTTGTTTGACGAGATCCTCTGGCACGACGAATTCGTTGTCGTCGAGGCTTGTCTCATCTTCGGAGGGAGGAATATAATTGTCGTCCTCGACCTCTCTGTCTGCCGCTCTCTCATGAGGGCTGGCTCCTTCGTCCTCCTGCGCAGAATCCTGCTGGAGGGGGTTGTCTTCGGCACTGTACGGGGTATTGTTGTCTCCGGTGCCGGATTCGCCGTTCTTGCTTTGGCGTAATTTAGAGCGGCGCCGCTGACGTCGGCGCTTGGGTTGCTTCTTGGAGGGGTCGTCCTCCGCTTTTTCATCGCCATCCCCTGCTTTGGGGGTGTCCACCATGTATATGTCATATGACGAGGTGGCCTTCCAGTGCCCTATAGGTGCTGGTTCTTGGTCGTCTCTTTCATCAGCGTCCATACCGTCGATGTCTTCGGAGTCGAAGTCGAGCATGTCGGTTAGATCATCGACAGTGGATACAAAGTGGGTGGTGGGTGGGTTTCGAATTTCTTCGTCGTCCGCATCCAAACCCTGCTGACCATAGTCCGGCCAGGGCTCTCCTAACAAAGAGAGAGACTTTAGTGAATTCAGGATATCGCCAAAGGGCGAGTGCTGAAAGACGTTTGCGGCGGTGAACTCCATGATCGGAGCCCAATCGGATTCGATCGGAAGGGGTGCAGAAGATTCGGAGTCCGGAACGGAGCCCGGCACCTTGGAGTCACGGGCCTTGCAAAGGACTAGGCTGGTATTCGGCTCTATCGCCATAGAGATTGCGGCTCCTGGGGCGGCGTCCAACCGACCGTCCCCAACTGGCGCAGTCGGCTCCGAGCTAATGGTCGGAGTGGACACCTGAGCGGCGCTCGGGGCGTTGTCCGGCGGCAGAGCTAGATCATGCCCATCGTGACAGTGCGGCTTTCTCGGCTGTGGCTCGAACCCGTCGAAGATCAAGTCCCCGCGGATGTCGGCCATGTAGTTTAGGCTTCCAAATCTGACATGATGGCCAGGGGCGTAGCTTTCGATCTTCTCCAGATGGCCAAGCGAATTGGCCCGCAGTGCGAAGCCGCCGAATACGAAGATCTGTCCGGGGAGAGAAGTCTCACCCTGGACCGCGTCGTGGTTGACAATCGAAGAAGCCATCGGGCCTAAGGGTGACGACACAGAGGAACTCTCAATGAAAGCACCAATGTCGGTGTCAAAACCGGCGGATCTCGGGTAGGGGGTCCCGAACTGTGCGTCTAGGCGGATGGTAACAGGAGACAAGGGACACGATGTTTTTACCCAGGTTCGGGCCCTCTCGATGGAGGTAAAACCCTACTCCTGCTTGATTAATATTGATGGTATGGGTAGTACAAGAGTTGATCTACCTCGAGATCAGAGAGGCAAAACCCTAGAAGCTAGCCTATGGTATGATTGTTGTTCGTCCTACGGACTAAAACTCTCCGGTTTATATAGACACCGGAGAGGGCTAGGGTTACTCCGAGTCGGTTACAATGGGAGGAGATCTTCATATCATATCGCCAAGCTTGCCTTCCACGCCAAGGAAAGTCCTATCCGGACATGGGACGAAGTCTTCAATCTTGTAGAGTCCGGCCAAAGGTCATAGTCCGGCCATCCGGACACCCCCTAATCCAGGACTCCCTCACTCATAGTCAGAGTAGTCTAAAACTTGGCCACACTCATTCTCGATGATCATGTTGTGCATGATCACACAAGCATGCATGATGTACCAAAACATCTTTTGATCCCAAAATCTAGTCGGTCCTCTCACAATAGCAAGTTGGGCTATCGCCTGAGCATTATGGAAATCAAGATTTTTCTTACCTTCTGGTTTTTTCAACGGCTTCATAAATGTTTGCCACTTTGGGTAGATGTCATCCGCAAGATAGTAGCCATAGTTGTATGTACGATCATTTTCTACAAACTGCACCGGTCGCAGTTCACCATTTGCAATCTTATTCATCAGTGGTGACCGGTTGACAACGTTGATGACATTCAAAGATCCAGGCATTCCAAAAAAATCATGCCAAATCCAAGTCTCTTGATAGGCCACCGCTTCAAGGATTATAGTGGAACCCTTTTTTTGGCCGTGGTATTGCCCATGCCATGCCTTAGGACAATTCTTCCAACTCCAATGTATGCAATCTATTGAGCCAAGCATACCTGGGAAGCCGCAAGCTTTGTTCATATCCAATAGCCTTGCGGCACCTTCAGCATTGGAAGATCTCAAATACTCCTGGCCAAACACTTGCACAATTCCGACTGCGAAGCGCTTAAGCACATGATGGCTTGACTCTCACTCATGGCCAAGTGAACATCAACTAGATTAGCGGGGATATCGTCTGCCAACATACGCAAAGCGGTTGTCACCTTCTGAAAGGTGCTATGCCCGAGCTCTCCGACGGCATTCCTCCTTTGCTGAAAAAACCAGTCATGGCCCGCTAGTTTCTCTACAATGCGTCTGAACAACTCGGTGCTCATCCTAAACCGGCGCCAGAAGTACGACTCGGGGTACACGGGATTATCCGCAAAAAAGTGTTGGGGAACGTAGCAATAATTCAAAATTTTCTACGCATCACCAAGATCAATCTATGGAGAGACTAGCAACGAGAGAGGGGGGAGTGCATCTTCATACCCTTAAAGATCGTGATGCGAAAGCGTTACAAGAACACAGATGAGGGAGTCGTACTCGCGGCGATTCAAATCGCGGAAGATCCGATCTAATGCTGAATGGACGGCGCCTCCACGTTCAACACACGTACAGCCCGGGGACGTCTCCTCCTTCTTGATCCAGCAAGGGGAGAGGAGAAGTTGAGGGAGAGCTCCGGCAGCACGACGGCGTGGCGGTGGAGCTTGCAGTTCTCCGGCAGGGCTTCGCCAAGCACTACTGAGGAGGAGGTGGAGTTGGAGAGGGGGAGGGTTGCGCCAGGGGCAAGGGGTTAAGCTCCCATGCGCCTCCCCACTATATATAGGGGTGGAGGGGGCCAGATTCTTGACCTCCAAGTCCATTGGGGCATTGGCAAAGGTGGGAGGAAAGAAATCCCATCATTTCCTTCCCCACCGGTTGTTATCCCCCCTTTTTAGGGATCTTGATCTTATCCCTTCGGGATATGATCTTATTCCTTCTAAGGGGGGATCTTGGTGCGCCTTGACCAGGGGTCTGGGGCCTTGCCCCCACTACCCCCGTTCATGTGGATCCCCCATGCAGGTGGGCCCCACTCCGAAACCTTCTAGAACCTTCCCAGTACAATACCGAAAAATCCCGAACATTTTCCGGTGGCCAAAATAGGAATTCCCATATATAAATTTTTACCTCCGGACCATTCCGGAACTCCTCGTGACGTCCGTGACATTCGGTAACTGCACACTAATTCCCATAACAACTCTAGCGTCAGCGAACCTTAAGTGTGTAGACCCTACGGGTTCGGGAATCATGCAGACATGACCGAGACAGCTCTCTGGTCAATAACCAACAGCGGGATCTGGATACCCATGTTGGCTCCCACATGTTCCATGATGATCTCATCAGATGAACCACGATGTCAAGGATTCAAGCAATCCTGTATACAATTCCCTTTGTCAATCGGTACGTTGCTTGCCCGAGATTCGATTGTCGGTATCCCATACCTCGTTCAATCTCATTACCGGCAAGTGACTTTACTCGTTCCCTAATGCATGATACCGTGACTAACTACTTAGTCACATTGAGCTCATTATGATGATGCAATACCGAGTGGGCCCAAAGATACCTCTCCGTCACACGGAGTGACAAATCCCAGTCTCGATTCGTGCCAACCCAACAGACACTTGCGGAGATACCCGTAGTGCACCTTTATAGCCACCCAGTTACGTTGTGATGTTTGGCACATCCAAAGCATTTCTACGGTATCCGGGAGTTACACAATCTCATGGTCTAAGGAAATGATACTTAACATTAGAAAAGCTTTTAGCAAACGAACTACACGATCTTGTGCTATGCTTAGGATTGGGTCTTGTCCATCACATAATTCTCCTAATGATGTGATCCTGTTATCAATGACATCCAATGTCCATGGTCAGGAAACCATAACCATCTATTGATCAACGAGCTAGTCAACTAGAGGCTCACTAGGGACATGTTGTGGTCTATGTATTCACACATGTATTACGGTTTCCAGTTAATACAATTATAGCATGAACAATAGACAATTAACATGAACAAGGAAATATAATAATAACCATTTTATTATTTCCTCTAGGGCATATTTCCAACAGTCTCCCACTTGCACTAGAGTCAATAATCTAGTTCACATCACTATGTTATTGTAATGAATCCAACACCCATTGGGTTTGATCATATCTCGCTTCTGAGAGAGGTTATTAGTCAACGGGTCTGAATCTTTCAGATCCGTGTGTGCTTTACAAATCTTTATGTCATCTCCTAGATGCAGCTACCACGCGCTATTTGGAACTATTCCAAATAATTGCTCTACTATACGAATCCATTCTACTACTCAGAGTCATCCAGATTAGTGTCAAAGTTTGCATCGGCGTAACCCTTTACGACGAACTCTTTTACCACCTCCATAATCGAGAAAATTCCTTAGTCCACTAGTTACTAAGGATAACCTTGACCACTGTCCTATGATCCATTCCTGGATCACACTTGTACCCCTTGACTGACTCATGGCAAGGCACACTTTAGGTGCGGTACACAGCATAGCATATTGTGGAGCCTACATCTAAAGCATAGTGGACGACCTTCGTCCTTTCTCTCTCTTCTGCTGTGGTCAGGTCTTGAGTCTTACTCAATACTTACACCTTATAACACAACCAAGAACTCCTTCTTTTCTGATCTATTTTGAACTCCTTCAAAATCTTGTCATGGTGCGTACTCATTTGAAAGTACTATCAGGCGATTTTGATCTATCATTATAGATCTTGATGCTCAATGTTCAAGTAGCTTAATCCAGGTTTTCCATTGAAAAATACTTTTCAAATAACCCTATATGCTTTCTAGAAATTCTACATCATTTCCGATCAACAATATGTCAACAACATATACTCATCAGAAATGCTATAGTGCTCCCACTCACTTCTTTGTAAATACAAGTTTCTCATAAACTTTGTATAAACCCAAAATCTTTTATCATCTCATCAAAGCGTATATTCCAACTCCGAGATGCTTACTCCAGTCCTTAAAGGATTGCTGGAGCTTTGCATACTTGTTACCATCTTTTAGGATTGACAAAAAGTTTCTGGTTGTATCACATACAACCTTTCCTCAAGAAAATCATTGAGGAAACAATGTTTTGACATCCTATCTGCAAGATTTCATAAATAATGCAGGAACTGCTAATATAATTTCAACATACTCTTAGCATCGCTACGAGTGAGAAAGTCTCATCGTAGTCAACTCCTTGAACTTGTCGGAAAACATCTTAGCGACAAGTCGAGCTTCCTTAATGGTGACACTTACCATCGTTGTCCATCTTCCCTTTTAAAATCCATCTATAACTAACAGCCTTATGACCATCAAGTAGTTCTTCCAAAGTATACACTTTGTTTTATACATGGATCCTCTCTCGGATTTTATGGCCTCGAGCCATTTTCGGAATCCGGGCCCACCATCGCTTCTCCACAGCTCGTAGGTTCATTGTTGTCTAGCAACATGACCTCCAAGACAGGATTACCATACCACTCCGAAGCAGTACGCGTCCTTGTCGACCTACGAGGTTTGGTAGTGACTTGATCTGAAGTTTCATGATCACTATCATCAGCTTCCACTTCAATTGGAGTAGGCGCCACATGAACAACTTCCTGTGCCCTGCTACAGATTGGTTGAAGTGATGGTTCAATAACCTCATCAAGTCTCCACCATCCTCCCACTCAATTCTTTCAAGAGAAACTTTTCCTCGAGAAAGGACCCATTTCTAGAAACATTCACTTTTGCTTCTGGATCTGAAATAGGAGGTATACCCAACTGTTTTGGGTGTCCTATGAAGATGCATTTATCCGCTTTGGGTTTGAGCTTATCAGGCTAAAACTTCTCCACATAAGCTTCGCAGCCCCAAACTTTTTAGAAATGACATCTTAGGTTTCTCTAAACCATAGTTCATACGATGTCATCTCAACGGAATTATGTGGTGCCCTATTTGAAGTGAATGCGGTTGTCTCTAATGCCTAACCCATAAACGATAGTGGTAATTCGATGAGAGACATCATGGTATGCACCATATCCAATAGGGTGCAGCTATGATGTTCACACACACCATCACACTATGGTGTTCCAGGCGGTATTAGTTGTGAAACAATTTCCACAATGTCTTAATTGTATACCAAACTCATAACTCAGATACTCATCTCTATGATCATATCATAGACATTTTATCCTCTTGTCACGATGATCTTCAACTTCACTATGAAATTACTTGAACCTTTCAATAATTCAGACTTGTGTTTCATCAAGTAAATATACTCAGCATCTACTCAAATCATCTGTGAAGTAAGAACATAACGATATCCACTACGTGCCTCGGCACTCATTGGACTGCACACATCAAAATGTATTACTTCCAACAAGTTGCTTTCTTGTTCCATCTTACTGAAAACGAGGCTTTTCAGTCATCTTGCCCATGTGGTATGATTTGCATGTCTCAAGTGATTCAAAAATCAAGTGAGTCCAAATGATCCATCTGCATGGAGTTTCTTCATGCGTACACACTAATAAACATGGTTTGCATGTCTCAAACTTTTCAAAAAAACGAGTGAGTCCAAAAGATCCATCAACATGGAGCTTCTTCATGCGTTTTATACCAATATGACTCAAATGGCAGTGCCACAAGTAGGTGGTACTATCATTACTATCTTATATCTTTTGGCATGAACATGTGTATCACTACGATCGAGATTCAATAAACCATTCATTTTAGGTGCAAGACCATTGAAGGTATTATTCAAATAAACAGAGTAACCATTATTCTCCTTAAAATGAACAACCGTATTGCGATAAACATAATCCAATCATGTCTATGCTCAACGCAAACACCAAATAACAATTATTTAGGTTTAACACCAATCTCGATGGTAGAGGGAGTATGCGATGCTTGATCACATCAACCTTGGAAACACTTCCAATACATATCGTCATCTCACCTTTAGCTAGTCTCCGTTTATTCCGCAGCCTTTTATTTCGAGTTACTAACACTTAGCAACCGAACCAGTATCTAATACCCTAGTGCTACTAGGAGTACTAGTAAAGTACACATTAATATAATGTATATCCAATATACTTCTGTTGACCTTGCCAGCCTTCTCATCTACTAAGTATCTAGGGTAGTTCTGCTTCAGTGACCATTCCTCTCATTACAGAAGCACTTAGTCTCTGGTTTGGGTTCAAACTTTGGGTTTCTTCACTAGAGAAGCAACTGATTTGCCGTTCCATGAATCCCTTCTTGCCCTTGCCCTTCTTGAAACTAGTGATTTCACTAACCATCAACAATTGATGCTCCTTCTTGATTTCTACTTTCGTGGTGTCAAACATCGCGAATAGCTCAAGGATCATCATATATATCCCTGATATGTTATAGTTCATCACGAAGCTCTAGTAGCTTGGTGACAATGACTTTGGAGAACCATCACTATTTCTTAAGGAAGATTAACTCCCACTCGATTCAAGTGATTGTAGTACTCGGACAATCTAAGCACATGCTCAACGATTGATCTTTTCTCCCTTAGTTTGTAGGCTTAAGAAACTCGTCAGAGGTCTCATACCTCTTGACATGGGCACGAGCCTGAAATCCCAATTTCAGCCCTTTGAACATCTCATATGTTCCGCGACGTTTCAAAATCGTCTTCGGCGCCTCAATTCTAAACCGTTTAACATTACTGAACTATCACGTAGTCATCAAAACGTGTATGTCAGATGTTCGCAACATGCACAGACGATGTTCGAGGTTCAGCACACCGAGCGGTGCCTTAAGGACATAAGCCTTCTGCGTAACAATGAGGACAATCCTCAGTTTACGGACCTAGTCCACAAAATTTCTACTATCAACTTTCAACTAAATTTTCTCTCAGAACATATCTAAAATAGTAGAACTAAAGCGCAAGTTACGACATAATTTGCAAAGACCTTTTGACTATGTTCATAATAATTAAGTTCATCTAATTTAATGAACTCGCACTCAGATGGACATCCCTCTAGTCATCTAAGTGATACATGATCCGAGTCAACTAGGTCGTGTCCGATTATCACGTGAGACAGACTAGTCATCATCGGTGAACATCTTCATGTTGATCGTATCTGCTATGCGACTCATGTTCGACCTTTCGGTCTCTTGTTTTCCGAGGCCATGTCTGTACATGCTAGGCTCATCAAGTCAGCCTAAGTGTTTTTGCTTGTGTAAATCTGGCTTACACCCATTGTATTCGAATGTTAGAATCTATAACACCCGATGATCACGTGGTGCTTCGAAACAACGAACCTTCGCAACGGTGCACAGTTAAGGGGAACACTTTCTTTAAATTTTATGAGGGATCATCTTATTTATGCTACCATCGTTCTAAGAAAATAAGATGCAAAAACATGATAAACATCTCATGCAATCAAATAGTGACATGATATGGCCAATATCATTTTGCTCCTTTTGATCTCCATCTTCGGGGCGCCATGATCATCATCGTCACCGGCATGACACCATGATCTCCATCATCATGATCTCCATCATCGTGTCTTCATGAATTTGTCTCGCCAACTATTACTTCTACTAATATGGCTAACAGTTTAGCAATAAAGTAAAGTAATTACATGGCATTATTCAATGACACGCAGGTCATACAATAAATTAAGACAACTCCTATGGCTCCTGCCGGTTGTCATACTCATCGACATGCAAGTCGTGATTCCTATTACAAGAACATGATCAATCTCATACATCACATATATTTCATTCATCACATCCTTTGGCCATATCACATCACACGGCATATGCTGCAAAAACAAGTTAGACGCCCTCTAATTGTTGTTGCAAGTTTTTATGTGTCTGCTATAGGTTTCTAGCAAGAATGTTTCTTACCTACGCCAAAACCACAACGTGATATGCCAATTGCTATTTACCCTTCATAAGGACCCTTTTCATCGAATCGGATCCGACTAAAGTGGGAGAGACAGACATCCGCTAGCCACCTTATGCAACTAGTACATGTCAGTCGGTGGAACCTGTCTCACGTAAGCGTACGTGTAAGGTCGGTCCGGGCCGCTTCATCCCACCATGCCGCCGAACCAAGATAATACTAGTAGTGGCAAGTAAATTTACAAAATCGACATCCACAACAACTTGTGTTCTACTCGTGCATAGAAACTACGCATAGACCTAGCTCATGATGCCACTGTTGAGGAACGTAGCAATAATTCAAAATTTTCTATGCATCACCAAGATCAATCTATGGAGAGACTAGCAACGAGAGAGAGAGAGGGGAGTTCATCTTCATACCCTTGAAGATCGCGATGCGGAAGCGTTACAAGAACGTGGATGAGGGAGTCGTACTCGCAGTGATTCAAATCGCGGAAGATCCGACATACGCCGAACGGACGACGCCTCCGCGTTCAACACACGTACAGTCCGGAGATGTCTCCTCCTTCTTGTTCCAGCAAAGGGAGAGGATAACTTGTGGGAGAGCTCCGGCAGCACGATGGCGTGGTGGTGGAGATTGCGGTTCTCCGGCAGGGCTTCGCCAATCACTACTGAGGAGGAGGTGGAGTTGGAGAGGGAGAGGGCTGCGCCAGGGGCAAGGGGTTAAGCTCCCATGAGCCTCCCCACTATATATAGGGGTGGAGGGGGCTGGTTTCTTGCCCTCCAAGTCCATTGGGGCGTTGGCAAAGGTGGGAGGAAAGAAATCCCATCATTTCCTTCCCCACCGGTTGTTATCCCCCCTTTTTAGGGATCTTGATCTTATCCCTTCGGGATATGATCTTATTCCTTCTAAGGGGGGATCTTGGTGCGCCTTGACCAGGGGTATGGGGCCTTGCCCCCACTACCCACGTTCATGTGGGTCCCCCATGCAGGTAGGCCCCACTCCGGAACCTTCTAGAACCTTCCCAGTACAATACTGAAAAATCCCGAACATTTTCCGGTGGCCAAAATAGGACTTCCCATATATAAATCTTTACCTCCGGAGCATTCCGGAACTCCTCGTGACGTTCGGGATCTCATCCGGGACTCCAAACAACATTCAGTAACTGCACACTAATTCCCATAACAACTCTAGCGTCACCGAACCTTAAGTGTGTAGAACCTACGGGTTCGGGAATCATGTAGACATGACCGAGACAGCTCTCTGGTCAATAATCAACAGCGGGATCTGGATACCCATGTTGGCTCCCACATGTTCCATGATGATCTCATCAGATGAACCACAATGTTAAGGATTCAAGCAATCCCGTATACAATTCCCTTTGTCAATCGGTACGTTGCTTGCCCGAGATTCGATCGTCGGTATCCCAATACCTCGTTCAATCTCGTTACCGGCAAGTCACTTTACTCGTTCCCTAATGGATGATACCGTGACTAACTACTTAGTCACATTGAGCTCATTATGATGAAGCATTACCGAGTGGGCCCAAAGATACCTCTCCGTCACACGGAGTGACAAATCCCAGTCTCGATTCGTGCCAATCCAACAGACACTTTCGGAGATACCCGTAGTGCACCTTTATAGCCACCCAGTTACTTTGTGACGTTTGGCACACCCAAAGAATTTCTATGGTATCCGGGAGTTGCACAATCTCATGGTCTAAGGAAATGATACTTGACATTAGAAAATCTTTTAGCAAACGAACTACACGATCTTGTGCTATGCTTAGGATTGGGTCTTGTCCATCACATCATTCTCCTAATGATGTGATCCTGTTATCAATGACATCCAATGTCCATGGTCAGGAAACCATAACCATCTATTGATCAACGAGCTAGTCAACTAGAGGCTCACTAGGGACATGTTGTGGTCTATGTATTCACACATGTATTACGGTTTCCAGTTAATACAATTATAGCATGAACAATAGACAATTATCATGATCAAGGAAATATAATAATAACCATTTTATTATTGCCTCTAGGGCATATTTCCAACAAATAGTGCCTGAACAATCTGTTGTGGGCTTCGATCATATCCCTCAAAATGTTCTGCCGACCCATAACTGAACCACCGTGCTTTGGTTTTTTATTGATGTGCATAGCTAGGATCATTGCAAGATCCTCCTCCTCTTCCATATCAAATTCTTCTTAGGAAGAATCATATGACGAACTCATGTACAATGTTCAATTTAAACTAGGCTATAAAAACTACAAACAACATGCACCAAATTCATGTAAAAAATGTGAAGTTGAAGCAATACATACCTTGCGGGTGTTTTGTTGATCACCTTGCGGACACTCAGCGGCAGTGGGCGGCTGGACGCTGTTCGTCAGAGGACTGCCGCGTGCGAGGGACGACGGTGACTAGAGGGAGACGGAGGAAGCAGCAGTGGTGCGGGGATAGGCTGGGTAAGCGCCGAAAAGGTCACCAGAAGAAATGGGGTGACGTGGGGGCGGCGGCACCAGCGGTTGGATGGGGTAGGTGGAGTTGCAAGTGGGCGCTCGAGTGTCCAGCGTGCGGGAGCGGGCGCAGCAAATAAACAGCGCGCGATGAACTAGTTATGCTACGCGCGCGGTTTTTGCGCCTCCGCTGGAGCGCCCGAACCGGTAGCGCGCGCAAAAAGCACTAATTTTTAAGCGCGGCGGTTATATAGCGTGTCTGTCGGAGATGCTCCAAGGGCAGCTTATTTCATGCAAGGATGTGCTTGAAAAGGAACTATGCGCACTATATCTGGAGGCCATAAGCTTGTTAAGGAACGACGAACCTGATAGATCAAGAAATTCTTCCTTGATTCCTTGATAGAGTGCAGTTACAGGGAGAGATGTTGAGCAACACACATAGCTATAAAAACTTTTTATTACAGGCAGGCAACCATACACTGCTCCCTTCATTTTTAAATATAAGCCCTTTTAAATATTTCAATAAGGATTACATATGAATGTATATAGACATATTTTAAAGTGTAAACTCACTGCTTCGTAAATAGTCCATATTGGAATCTTTAATTTAAAAGGTTTTATATTTTGGAACAGAAAGAGTAATATAGATGCACATATATCACACAATTGGCCATGGCTGCGAGGGGAGGAATGCGCACGGTGCACCCCGGCTTGCTTGCAAGGAACCCAGGCACCGCACAGCGACGAGAAACCCTAGGGGACGGAGGTGCAGCAGTTCGATCATCACGATCGTTTGAGTTCGTGCATGAGTCAACATCGGTGTTCGAGTTGGGATCTGATTTAGCGTGGGCCTCATACCCAGCTAACCCCGGCCCACTCGAAATCGTCTCGCACTGGGCCGAATACCCAGTTTCATGCGAGCCCGCACGCGTATTGCCCACTTCTAGCCTCTCAATGCCCAATATGCAATTCAAACGTGTGATCCATGCCTCGCTGGACTGGCTGGCCGCTGCTTCTTTCTTTCAACCACTTTCCAAGAACCTTCCGTGAAGAAATCAGACAAAGTTAGTTTCGGGAGACTAACCTTAGGTAGAAGACCCTGCCAAGGTCGGATTACCGCCGCTACCATCCACCAATGAACAAAGCGCGGCCATCTCCACCTTGTCCGCCTACTTTAGGCCCAACCTCACCAGATCATCGGGTGGAATCACCGCATCCACGAGCAGCACCACATCCTCTTCGGGTTACTCGACCTTGAATGCTTCGCAAATCATGTCAGATGGTGTTGGTGACGCCGCCTCTGGCGCGCCGACGGCCGAGTCGCCGTCGTCCTCCTCATCCCCGCCTTCATCGTCGACTGACAGAGCCCAGAACCGGCCTCCAAAGCGTTGCTCCCCATCGGCGAGGGAAGCATTGGGGATGACCTGAGTCGCCCCCCAACTCGCCTCACCCATCCGAGCTTTAGCCTTCTGGTTCGTCGGCGGCGGGCGTGGATACGCTTGGCAGAGTGACGGGACGACGGATCTTCCGTTCTACGGCCCTCCGGGATGTTTCATTGAGGGGGCATCTGGCCCGGATTACTGGCAGAGAGGTGGTTACCGAGGTTATCGTGGTGGCCGCGGAGGCAGGAACTGCCATCGTCAGCCTCCACCGCCTACCGCTACCGTTTCCGATGTCGCAGAGCCGATGAGTTCTTCGGAGGTGGTTGCATCTGTGCAGACGTGTCACATCCCTAGTTCTGGCCTGTCCTATGCCTGCTTCCATCTGAGCATCATGTTTAAATTTTTGAAACCTGAACTGAGGAATTTAGAAGCCTCAAAACCCTAAATAAAAGAAGGGCAAAAACCCTAAAATCTCATCCATTGTTCCAAAATTCTCTTCTTAGATGTTTAATATTTTTGGCAAGGGTTTTGATCCAAACCAAAAATAATGAACATTTTAAAAGGATTTATTTTGGCACTTTGAATTTAAATCAATACTATTTTGAATTTGAACTTATATCCAAATATTACTGAATATATGTTCAAATAACTGAAACATTTTTATGTGCTTTGGTATAATTCCATTGTGCTAAATAAAATGTTCAGGGGAATTTTGTCACTGTCTTTGAATTTGTTTTATTTCAAAACAGTGGCAAAAGATTAAATAAAAACAAAACAGAAGAAAAATATGAAACAGAACAGAACTTACCTGGCCCAGCTCCTCCAGCGGCCCAGCCCAGCCCATCTACCTCGTCGCTCGTCGTCTTCCTCTGCCAGTAGGCAGAGGCGAGGCGTGGCGCGCGCCCGAGAGCCCCGGCCACCTCCTGCTTCGCGCTGGAGGCCGCCCTTCGTCCTAATCCATGCCACGGAGCACCACGCAGCCCTGGCTCTCTCTCACTCTCTCCCTCGCCTCATCCTCTCCTCTGCTCTCTCTCCCTCTCTGCCCGAGCGGAGCTCGTCGCGACCGATGCCGTTCGCCGCGGCCACAGCCACCCCCTCGCTCCCTCTCCACACCCCTGAGCTCCGTCCCGACCACATGGAGCTGCACACCGACGCACGCGACCAAAGGAGGCCCCAGTCGACCGGAGCGTCGTCGTCTTCATCTCCGGTGCCCGGAGATCGCCGCCGTAAATTCGCGTCGTCCAGAGCTTCCCCGACCTCGTCGTCGACTCTGCTAGTCCCTACGTGAGCCACTCTTCTTTTCCCCCTAGAATCCCCGTCGTTCCCCTCCCCTAGCTAGCTTCCCCACCTCGGCCGAGAGCTTCTCGCCGCCGGCCATGGCGTGGCCGTGGCCACAGCCACCGCAGCTCGCTCCCGAGCCCACCATCGTGCTCAGCACGATCGCATGAACCCGTAGACACCCACAACGCCTCCTGCCGTGCTCCCTAACACCGACCCCGAGCTCGCCCGAGCTCCGGCCGCCGCCGAGGTCGACGCCGTGCTCAACTCCGGCCACCTCGCGGCCTCCCGCCCGTTCCTTTGGATGTGGAGGAGCAAGAGCTTCTCTCTAGTGCCCTCAGCGCGCCAAACCACCGCTCGTAGCGCCAAACCCGCCACCACCCGAATTCCGGCCGCCGCTCAGGAGCTCGCCGTCGTCGGTACCGGCCATCACCGGCACGGCCACCACCACCGTTCGATGCGCACGAGTCCCAGCTCGCCGTAGAACCCAACCGCACCCTAAACCGTGCCCTGTTGCGCGAACCCGATGCGTTTCCGCCGCTCCGTTGGTCGTCGCCGGTGAAACTCCGGCGGGAGCTGACGTGGCTCCGTCATTAGGAGCTAACCCAGCTGGTTAATCAACCTACAGACACTGACAGTGGGCCCCACCCCTGGTCAAACCCCAGCCAACGCTGGGTTTAACCGGGATTAGCTCCTGTGTCACTGACGTGTGGCCCCCACACGTCAGGTTTGACCTGGGGCGCCCAGTTGACCCTGCTGACGTCACCGTGATGTGGTGCTGACGCCATAATCATTTCTGGATTTAATATTATTCAGGAAATTCCAGAAAATGCCTAAAACTTCTAAAATTCATAGAAATTCAACCGTAACTCCAAATCAAATATTTTATATATGAAAAATTATCAGAAAAATTCAAGGAATCCATCTGTACCATTTTCATGCATGTTAGAACAACTTATAGCTGCTGTATAGCACAAATCAATTAAATGGCATTTGAATAATCACATATGGAGTTTGAATTTGAGTCTTGTATTCAAACCAACTTCATTTAATATGTTGCTAGTTGCATTAGCCCAAAACACATTCATTTTGCCATGCCATGATCATGCATGTCTGAACAAGTTAACCTCACTGAATATGACAAATGATGATTAGGGCAAATTATGAAATAACATTTGGAGTTGGAATTTGTTCTTGTTCGAGTTCCACTTCAATTAACTTAGCTAGATATTGCATTAGGTGAATTCAGTACCTTAACATGACATGTCATTCATGTGAATGTGCATTGCATTAATTGTGTTCTCCCTTGTTTGCCGGTGTTTGTTCCCTCTCAGTTGACGACATACCGACGATGAATTCGATGACACCGATGAAGAACTATATTATCTTCAGAAGTGCCAGGCAAGCAAAACCCCCTTGTTCATTCCGATACAATCCTACTCTCTCGCTCCTGCTCTCTTTTAATGCATTAGGACAACAACGATTCAACTGTTACTTGCTGCGGTAGCTGAACCCCTTTATCCTCTGCATGACCTGTCATTGCCACAGTAAATAGATGAAACCCACTAGCATGAGTAGGAGTTGTTTGAGCCCTGTTGTGCCTACTCATTCTTGCTTGTTTGTCATGCCTGCTACTGCTTAGAGTTGAGTCAGGTCTGATTCATCGGGGATGAATCAGAGGCGTGTGAACATGTCCTACTGTGTGTGAGCTAAGTGTGTGAACACGTTTTGGTAAAGGTAGCGGTGAGAGGCCATGTAGGAGTACATGGTGGGTTGTCTCATTGCAGCCGTCCTCAGGAACTGAGTTCTGTGTTTGTGATCCATGATTCAGCTACTACCATACATTGGGCCCTGAAATATGACCCCGCTCGACTTCTTATTCACCCTCGTCCTCTGTCCAGGAGTTGCAAGTAGTTTCTGGTGTTTGTAGTATGCTGGAGGCCGTGGACAGCGCTGACCGGAGGGGTGGGCTGTGATGCGGTAGGCACGTGGCCGGGTATACCGGGCGCCCGTTTGGTGTCACGGAACCCTGTTCACATCGTTTGGGGCTGTGAGCGAAACTCCGGCCGGATCTCCTCATGGATGGAACCCGAATAGGCGATAAACCTGGACTAGAGACTTGAGTGTTTAGGTAGGTCGTGGTCTACACCCACGTCGGCTTTCGCTTGAAGTCTGCCGAGCACATGTCGTGTGCAGACGCTAAGTGGTGGAAACATGTATGAAGAAGTACACCCCTGCAGGGTTAACATCATCTATTCGAATAGCCGTGTCCACGGTAAAGGACTTCTGGGTTGCTTATATCAGTTCATAGACAAGTGAAAGTGGCTACTCTAAAATACGCAAGATAAGCGTGAATGCTATGGATGGCGCTCTCGTAGGGAGACGGGAGCAGATCCATAGTGGTGTATTGATATGGGGAATATGTGGACTCGTGTGCGCCACCTCAAAAGAGTTACATTGCAGTCGTAGTTCAGGATAGCCACCGAGTCAAAGCTGGCTTGCTGCAGTTAAACCCCACCATCCCCTTTGTTGATAATGATGCATATGTAGTTAGTTCTGATGTAAGTCTTGCTGGGTACATTTGTACTCACGTTTGCCTACTTTATGTTTTTGCAGAGAGACTTCGGTCTCACTACTAGTTTCGCGTGGACTTCGACGTTTAGCTTGTTACCTCAGCTACGATCTTGTGCCCCGGCAGGATCTGGTAGATAGTCAGGCTTCTCAGCCTTTTCCAGTTATAGATGTCTGCACCCAGACATGATAGCTTCCGCTTGTGCTTTGATTTGTATGCTCTGATTGTTGGGTCATGAGACCCATGTTTGTAATATCTCGCTCCTCGGAGCCTATTGAATAAATTACTTGAGTCGTAGAGTCATGTTGTGATGCCATGTTGTAATTGCACATATCGAGCATATTGTGTGTATGTTATTGAAATGCTTGGTATGTGTGGGATCTGACCATCTAGTTGTTTATCTTTAGTAGCCTCTCTTACGGGGAAATGTCTCCTAGTGTTTCCACCGAGCCATGGTAGCTTGCTACTGCTCCGGGACACTTAGGCTGACCGACATGTGTCCTTCTTCGTTCCTGTGTCTGTCCCTTCGGGGAAATGTCACGCGATGGATACCGGAGTCCTGTTAGCCCGCTACAGCCCGGTTCACCGGAGTCCTGCTAGCCCAGTGCTACAGCCTGGATTCACTCGCTGATGACCGACACGTTCGATGCTGGGTCATGGATGCCTGTCCCTGTAAGTCTGTGCCACTTTGGGTTTACGACTAGCCATGTCAGCCCGGGCTCCTTATCATATGGATGCTAGCGACACTGTCATATACGTGTGCCAAAAGGCGCAAACGGTCCCGGGCAAAGGTAAGGCGACACCCGTGGGAATACCGTGCGTGAGGCCGCAAAGTGATATGAGGTGTTACATGCTAGATCGATGTGGCATTGAGTCGGGGTCCTGACAGTGTTGGTATCAGAGCTTGACTGCCTGTAGGATTACCAAGCCAAACTGGTCGAAGTTGAGTCTAGAAATTCTTTAGTTATATAAGGGAATTGATTGTGGATGGAACGTAAGGCTCTTTTTACTCCTTATACCTTATGCCCTTCTAATCCGAGTCATCTTATCTTTCCTACGGGGTTAAGGAACTAGGTATTCTCATCTATCTATCAGGATGACGTGTTACTAATTAGTAGACTTATAAGATTGTTGGATTTAAGCTTGAGTTCAGTTCCTACTACTTCTGTATGTTATCTGTTGATCTCGGAACCTTGCTATTGTGATGTTGAGTGGTTATGCCACCATTTTTGTGAATGTCTCAAATCTTTTTTGAGCATTTACAGCCGTTATGCTGTCCAAGTCATCCCAGGTCTCTAAACAGTCTGATGCATTTGCAAATCCTTTCCTTCCGTCTCCGATGTCCCTTTTGGTCGGAATAAGCACACTGATCGGTAGGTTGAGGTACTTTGTTGCCTCGGCGTAGATGTTGGAGCTATTATTATGACCTTAGGTGTTTAGGAAGTCACCTAGCAATTTAGCAATGCTTTTGTATCCCCAGTGCGATGATTCTGGCCATTATTTTTGAAAGCATCCCGTGATGTTATTAGTTAGTAGGCATTCTATTTCTGGGTTTTGAACCCGAGATTCACTCTACTTACTTCATGTTGATAGTGTTTTCTAGTTCCTTTAGGATATTAGTAACCTTTGCGATAGTCCTCGAGGTCCATGGTATATCGTTCTTCCAAATACCATGAACCATTCTTGGCAGGAGTTCTTTTGAACCAAAAGATGACAACAAGAGTGCTCCCGATGAGTTCTCCATGCTATGTTGTGACTCTGCCAGCTCAACCTTTCTGCATGAATTGTCCGGAAGAAATATGTCGAACTCGTTCGACATGCTAATCCATGCATCCACAACTCAGAAAATCGTATGTTCCTTGAGTTGTCCCTCTTTAGTTGTCTTCTGACCCTCGTCCATCAATTGATAGTCAAGATTATGTGTGCATTCGTTCATCGATGTCTATTACTCTTGTGGTCTGTCAAGCCATTCTATTCCGGAATGACTAGGAGAAACAAACTCCAGTACCTCATCCATATCTAGGATTGGGTTAAAGCAATTGTGCTCCGCAGATCAAAATGCCAGCCCAGCTTTTGATTCTGTTCTACCTTGGAGTATTACCATCTTTTATATCGGGATTATCGTAGGAATTGCACACCATCCTATGAACTCTTGGTACAGTGATACTTCTCGCCATCATTATTCATCCCTCGGTTCCGTGTTGTCGCAACCGGAATGCCGACAAGTGAATCGTGATGTGTGAATTCAATACTCCTAGCAACCTTGTTGCTTGGTAGTAAATGGACAATAATTTCATTCTTAGCGTGTTGGTTTTTGAATCATCATTCTAAGGTTGATCATGCTACCTAGTCCTTTTCCTGGTGCACTCCTTGATCGATGAGTTAGGATTATTCCAAATCCCTCGCTCTTTGATCATATTGTCTTGCCCTGAAAAGCAAGATTGTTCTCGAGCTTAGTAACATATCGGTGGTTTGTGATTTTTCGAATATCTTCTCGGAAGTATTACCAGGTTGTCACCTGACCGCTATGTTGATTTCGTGATCAAGATGGTTTATTGTAAACCACCCTTTCTCCAAGAATCCGTGTTGGATACCCCTGAGCTAGTTGGTTAAGCTAAACGACAACTTGGAGAGTTGGAAGATAAAAGCTTGCCTGACTTAGTTCGTTCCAAAGGGATATTCTTGTGTAGTGTGTGTTGAAAAAAGATGATATCTTCATCGATTGGTCCCTGTGATCAGTTGCTGGACCTATTGTCTTATCAATCCCTTGATTTGAGTGTGGGCTATCGTCAAATCAAATCAGTACCAACGATGCTCATAATGTTGTCCTACTCGTGGTTGATCCCTCGAGCATACACCATTACATCTTTGGTCTGACCAATGCTATCACCGTGTTCACATGATGGTGGAAGTCCAGTGATATGGAAATTCCGATGAGTTGATGTTGAGCCCATCAGTAGCATTTTGTCTCCCCCCCATGAATCATGTTGAACATCAACCTAGTGTTGAAAACTTGTGTAAGCATTTCTTCGTGTTTCGTTCATGAAGCATATGTTTGGATGAAAGTAGTGACTTCCCCTAATTCATGTGCATCTGATGCAAGTTGCCGCCATGAATTCGAGGAAGATTGTTTTGTTTCCTTGGAATCATCCCAAATTAGTCATGCACACGTGCGAAGTATTCTGTGGTCTGGAGACTTGCAACCTTCATTCCATATGTGTCCCGAGAACACCAAGCCACTGATTGATTTGTTCAAGGAGAAGAAGTTCCTTCATAAGAGCTAATCATATGACTTATGCAAGGACTTCGTTATCCACGGTGATGGTTCCCAACCAGAACTCGGTAGTGTTTTATTGTAAGACTACCATGTGGTCATGCTTGTCTGGGACAACGTGTTCACATGTTTGTAGCAGAACCAGCTCATGTTTTGGAGCTTACTATTGTAGTTCATTCCCCGAGAATCTCGCAACGTCATCTCGTCGATTTGTGTTGTAAACTTTCGTTTTTCTTCCTAGATTCGATGAGTCTGGAATATCCTGACACCAACCAGATCTGAATCTCAGGCAGATATGATGGTTTGGAACATTTCCCAAAAACTATAATATCGGTCCCTCGGAAACCGGTAAAGTGGATGCCGTGGCCAACACACCCAGCCGGAAGACCTGCTATTATAATATCTTGATTGAGGAAGTTGGCCACCTCCCCATAAGGATCTCGTAGGACTTATTCTAGTAGTTATTCCTTATGGATTCTTGTGCTCCCGAAGTCCGACCTTTTTACTTGATGTTCTAGATACCAGACCATTTCTATGAATGGGTTACACTAGCACATCAAGGAGAACATTAGAAGCGGAGTGCTAAATGTCTCTCGGTCGATCATCCAGATTTTATTCCCTTGGCCCCGCCAAGGTGAAATCTAAGAAGGTGTTATCTTCCTTGCATCGGCATCTTCCACCGGTATTCATCATGGTAGTAAGTTGTGTTGCCAGAATCCTTGACACGGATGTTGGTAAAACCTTGATGGTTATGGAAATGCTCAAGTTCTTGAGAGCATGCACAAGCGTTAGGTGTTACCATCGGCACTAACTAGGTTTGCTCTCAACTTCCTCGGTTATGCTATAACTTCTCAAACAGTGGATTCACTCTCTATTGTTGGGTTCTTCCCCAGTTACCAGAATCATTCCCAGTATTTGCATTTTGTTCCCAGCTTGCACCGCCAATGTGCCATTCTACCATGGGTCTCTTCCATTTCCGGTGGTAAGCAAATTCATCCATTATGTTGTCTTCAACAAGGTAATCCACATCATCCAAGTCCGAGTATGCCATTCTACCGACCCCCTCCAAACGATCGGTCGAGAATTGCCTTAAGTTGGTTTAAAGAGTTTCAATGATCTTTGAATCAAAAGTAATTCTTTTTGTCACTTAATGGGATATATCTACAAGTCACCTTCCCTAAGGTGCATCGTTATGGTATCATGGCAATTCAACTTCTCGCTACGTTGACAACCGATCACCACATTCTTAAGTCTGGGATTGTGGTCTACCTAGTGAACCTTTGTCATCTGCTTCACTCCATTCCTATGGATGTGTGCTTCGTCTCTCAGCCCGAGAGAGGTTGCTATGTCTCATTCCGTGAGTTAATCCTAAGTTGTTCGATCTTCGAGAAGATTGACCCTTTTAGAGTCTCCTTCTTCCCTCCATGTCATGTTGGCAGGATTTCTCAGAGTTAGACGACAAGACAAAGATGGTGATTGAATCAACATTCATTTGAAGTGCAACCTGGATCGTGAAGATTATACTAGTTTGTGTTTCCCCTTCATCTTACCCTACGCTTGAATCTCGAGACGAGATTCTTGTTTAGTGGGGGTGAGTTGTCACATCCCTAGTTCTGGCCTGTCCTATGCCTGCTTCCATCTGAGCATCATGTTTAAATTTTTGAAACCTGAACTGAGGAATTTAGAAGCCTCAAAACCCTAAATAAAAGAAGGGCAAAAACCCTAAAATCTCATCCATTGTTCCAAAATGCTCTTCTTAGATGTTTAATATTTTTGGCAAGGGTTTTGATCCAAACCAAAAATAATGAACATTTTAAAAGGATTTATTTTGGGACTTTGAATTTAAATCAATACTATTTTGAATTTGAACTTATATCCAAATATTACTGAATATATGTTCAAATAACTGAAACATTTTTATGTGCTTTGGTATAATTCCATTGTGCTAAATAAAATGTTCAGGGGAATTTTGTCACTGTCTTTGAATTTGTTTTATTTCAAAACAGTGGCAAAAGATTAAATAAAAACAAAACAGAAGAAAAATATGAAACAGAACAGAACTTACCTGGCCCAGCTCCTCCAGCGGCCCAGCCCAGCCCATCTACCTCGCCGCTCGTCGTCTTCCTCTGCCAGTAGGCAGAGGCGAGGCGTGGCGCGCGCCCGAGAGCCCCGGCCACCTCCTGCTTCGCGCTGGAGGCCGCCCTTCGTCCTAATCCACGCCACGGAGCGCCACGCAGCCCTGGCTCTCTCTCACTCTCTCCCTCGCCTCATCCTCTCCTCTGCTCTCTCTCCCTCTCTGCCCGAGCGGAGCTTGTCGCCACCGACGCCGTTCGCCGCGGCCACAGCCACCCCCTCGCTCCCTCTCCACACCCCTGAGCTCCATCCTAACCCCATGGAGCTGCACACCGACGCACGCGACCAGAGGAGGCCCCAGTCGACCGGAGCGTCGCCGTCTTCATCTCCGGTGCCCGGAGATCGCCGCCGTAAATTCGCGTCGTCCAGAGCTTCCCCGACCTCGTCGTCGACTCTGCTAGTCCCTACGTGAGCCACTCTTCTTTTTCCCCCTGGAATCCCCGTCGTTCCCCTCCCCTAGCTAGCTTCCCCACCTCAGCCGAGAGCTTCTCGCCGCCGGCCATGGCGTGGCCGTGGCCACAGCCACCGCAGCTCGCTCCCGAGCCCACCATCGTGCTCAGCACGATCGCATGAACCCGTAGACACCCACAACGCCTCCTGCCGTGCTCCCTAACACCGACCCCGAGCTCGCCCGAGCTCCGGCCGCCGTCGAGGTCGACGCCGTGCTCAACTCCGGCCACCTCGCGGCCTGCCGCCCGTTCCTTTGGATGCGGAGGAGCAAGAGCTTCTCCCTAGTGCCCTCAGCGCGCCAAACCACCGCTCATAGCGCCAAACCCGCCACCACCCGAACTCCGGCCGCCGCTCACGAGCTCGCCATCGTCGGTACCGGCCATCACCGGCACGGCCACCACCACCGTTCGATGCGCACGAGTCCCAGCTCGTCGTAGAACCCAACCGCACCCTAAACCGTGCCCTGTAGCGCGAACCCGATGCGTTTCCGCCGCTCCGTTGGTCGCCGCCGGCGAAACTCCGGCGGGAGCTGACGTGGCTCCGTCATTAGGAGCTAACCCAGCTGGTTATTCAACCTACAGACACTAACAGTTGGCCCCACCCCTGGTCAAACCCCAGCCAGCGCTGGGTTTGACCGGGATTAGCTCCTGTGTCACTGACGTGTGGCCCCCACACGTCAGGTTTGACCTGGGGCGCCCAGTTGACCCTGCTGACGTCACTGTGACGTGGTGCTGACGCCATAATCATTTCTGGATTTAATATTATTCAGGAAATTCCAGAAAATGCCTAAAACTTCTAAAATTCATAGAAATTCAACCGTAACTCCAAATCAAATATTTTATATATGAAAAATTATCAGAAAAATTCAAGGAATCCATCTGTACCATTTTCATGCATGTTAGAACAACTTATAGCTGCTGTATAGCACAAATCAATTAAATGGCATTTGAATAATCACATATGGAGTTTGAATTTGAATCTTGTATTCAAACCAACTTCATTTAATCTGTTGCTAGTTGCATTAGCCCAAAACACATTCATTTTGCCATGCCATGATCATGCATGTCTGAACAAGTTAACCTCACTGAATATGACAAATGATGATTAGGGCAAATTATGAAATAACATTTGGAGTTGGAATTTGTTCTTGTTTGAGTTCCACTTCAATTAACTTAGCTAGATATTGCATTAGGTGAATTCAGTACCTTAACATGACATGTCATTCATGTGAATGTGCATTGCATTAATTGTGTTCTCCCTTGTTTGCCGGTGTTTGTTCCCTCTCAGTAGACGACATACCGACGATGAATTCGATGACACCGATGAAGAACTATATTATCTTCAGAAGTGCCAGGCAAGCAAAACCCCCTTGTTCATTCCGATACAATCCTACTCTCTCGCTCCTGCTCTCTTTTAATGCATTAGGACAACAACGATTCAACTGTTACTTGCTGTGGTAGCTGAACCCCTTTATCCTCTGCATGACCTGTCATTGCCACAGTAAATAGATGAAACCCACTAGCATGAGTAGGAGTTGTTTGAGCCCTGTTGTGCCTACTCATTCTTGCTTGTTTGTCATGCCTGCTACTGCTTAGAGTTGAGTCAGGTCTGATTCATCGGGGATGAATCAGAGGCGTGTGAACATGTCCTACTGTGTGTGAGCTAAGTGTGTGAACACGTTTTGGTAAAGGTAGCGGTGAGAGGCCATGTAGGAGTACATGGTGGGTTGTCTCATTGCAGCCGTCCTCAGGAACTGAGTTCTGTGTTTGTGATCCATGATTCAGCTACTACCATACATTGGGCCCTGAAATATGACCCCGCTCGACTTCTTATTCACCCTCGTCCTCTGTCCAGGAGTTGCAAGTAGTTTCTGGTGTTTGTAGTATGCTGGAGGCCGTGGACAGCGCTGACCGGAGGGGTGGGCTGTGATGCGGTAGGCACGTGGCCGGGTATACCGGGCGCCCGTTTGGTGTCACGGAACCCTGTTCACATCGTTTGGGGCTGTGAGCGAAACTCCGGCCGGATCTCCTCATGGATGGAACCCGAATAGGCGATAAACCTGGACTAGAGACTTGAGTGTTTAGGTAGGTCGTGGTCTACACCCACGTCGGCTTTCGCTTGAAGTCTGCCGAGCACATGTCGTGTGCAGACGCTAAGTGGTGGAAACATGTATGAAGAAGTACACCCCTGCAGGGTTAACATCATCTATTCGAATAGCCGTGTCCACGGTAAAGGACTTCTGGGTTGCTTATATCAGTTCATAGACAAGTGAAAGTGGCTACTCTAAAATACGCAAGATAAGCGTGAGTGCTATGGATGGCGCTCTCGTAGGGAGACGGGAGCAGATCCATAGTGGTGTATTGATATGGGGAATATGTGGACTCGTGTGCGCCACCTCAAAAGAGTTACATTGCAGTCATAGTTCAGGATAGCCACTGAGTCAAAGCTGGCTTGCTGCAGTTAAACCCCACCATCCCCTTTGTTGATAATGATGCATATGTAGTTAGTTCTGATGTAAGTCTTGCTGGGTACATTTGTACTCACGTTTGCCTACTTTATGTTTTTGCAGAGAGACTTCGGTCTCACTAGTAGTTTCGCGTGGACTTCGACGTTTAGCTTGTTACCTCAGCTACGATCTTGTGCCCCGGCAGGATCTGGTAGATAGTCAGGCTTCTCAGCCTTTTCCAGTTATAGATGTCTGCACCCAGACATGATAGCTTCCGCTTGTGCTTTGATTTGTATGCTCTGATTGTTGGGTCATGAGACCCATGTTTGTAATATCTCGCTCCTCGAAGCCTATTGAATAAATTACTTGAGTCGTAGAGTCATGTTGTGATGCCATGTTGTAATTGCACATATCGAGCATATTGTGTGTATGTTATTGAAATGCTTGGTATGTGTGGGATCTGACCATCTAGTTGTTTATCTTTAGTAGCCTCTCTTACGGGGAAATGTCTCCTAGTGTTTCCACCGAGCCATGGTAGCTTGCTACTGCTCCGGGACACTTAGGCTGGCCGGCATGTGTCCTTCTTCGTTCCTGTGTCTGTCCCTTCGGGGAAATGTCACGCGATGGATACCGGAGTCCTGTTAGCCCGCTACAGCCCGGTTCACCGGAGTCCTGCTAGCCCAGTGCTACAGCCTGGATTCACTCGCTGATGACCGACACGTTCGATGCTGGGTCATGGATGCATGTCCCTGTAAGTCTGTGCCACTTTGGGTTTACGACTAGCCATGTAGCCCGGGCTCCTTATCATATGGATGCTAGCGACACTGTCATATACGTGTGCCAAAAGGTGCAAACGGTCCCGGGCAAAGGTAAGGCGACACCCGTGGGAATACCGTGCGTGAGGCCGCAAAGTGATATGAGGTGTTACATGCTAGATCGATGTGGCATTGAGTCGGGGTCCTGATAAGACGCCAGCTTTGTCCGGTCAGGTCATGGCCGCGTTGACGGCTTTGGCAACTGCGGTGGTGCCCGAGGCTGAGCCCAGTGCAGCAGGTACTGTCAGAGTGGCTGAGAAACCAGATGGTTATAGAGCTACCAATTGGGCCCGCAAAAAGGAGAAGATGTTATGTTATCGCTATGGTGAGTAGGGGCACTTTATTGCTGAGTGCGTTACTGAGCTTTGTGACACTTGCCTCAAACCGGTGCATGCTATGGGGGAGTGCCGTTATTGCATGAACCGATGCCGGGAGTTACCATATATGGAGTGTGCTGCGCCGAGTTGATGTTCTTTGAGTCTCCTAGTGCGATGGAGATACCAGAGGCGCCTCAGAGCGCGACCACGGGGGTGGTCAAAGTGAATAAAGGTGAAATGTCCGAGGCAAAGATCCTAAAGAGACTGAATGAGATGGCTCCCGGTAACTTTCAGTGGGAGCTTATTAGACTAGAGGCCAATGTGTATAAGGTTGAGTTTCCATCATCAGAGGACTTGCAGAGGCTTCTGAGTTTTGGGATGTGCAGAGTGCCTGGCACTGAGTGTATCCACGATTTTGACGAGTGGAAGAAGGTCGAGCTGAAGGGCATACCTCTTGCTCAGGTCTGGTTATGTTTCTCGGGGGCACCATCTAAGCCTCTGAATGATGTTCGGGTCGTAGCTAGCTTGGGGACACTCGTTGGGAAGACCGAGCGAGTGGATATGCCCTTTACCCGAGCGAACGGGGTAGCGAGGTTGCTCATCAGTGTTCTGGATATCGAGTTCATATCGGATGTGGTTAAGTGGACGCATGCCGTTAGGATATACAACCTCGAGATTGAGTTTGAGGACACTGATCTATTCACTGAGGCTATGACTGGGAATGATGTTGATATGGTCGATAAGAATGACGGCCCGGGCAACAAGGAGCTGTGGGAGGATGATCGTGGACGAGATAGGTCCAACACCCTGGGTTCTAACCACGCCTCGATGGTGCCCAGGAAGGGGACTCCACCATCATCTTCTGCGCCTATGAACTCACTGAGATTTGGCTCGTTTTAGCCTACTTATGCTCCTCCTCGACTGTGGAGTGACTGGGTGGAGTGTGATGACCTGTTAGAGCACACACTTCCTCCTCTTGATTTTGCGGCTCCTAATACATCTGTGGGTGGTTGCTCGGAGGTGTTTGTTTCTGAGGTGTCATCTGTGGAGTGTGCACCTAACTCTGAGGTTCCTGCGGCAGTGCTTGGTCAGGCTGTCGAGCTTCGCTTCGAGGGTGGAGAGGATCATGGGCAGGCGGCCCTCCGTTCCCCCACTGCTCTCGCTCCGGGTGGTGCTTCTCTATAGACGAGGAGTCCAGCGACGCCTTGTGTGGCTGCTGTCGTTCTACGCGCCAGAGGTGGTGCCGGATCGGGAGGGGGCGTGGGCAGGTGGCCTCTGCCCCTACCTCTCCCTTGGCGCCCCTGGAGGGGCGGCCCCTGCTGCGGCCCCGGGCGATGGACCTAGACCAAGGTCACTGGGCACGCTGGGCCCCGAGATGGTGCTGGCTGGGGAAGCTTCGTCGGTTTTGCCGACGATGCAGGGCAGAGCCCCGACTATTTCAGCTTAGTTGAGCCCTGTTGGAGGTTGGGCAGGAGGACTTACCCCGAACGGGGCCACACGGGACGACATCATCGCTTTTGTAGGGATTCCGGATCCTATGTCCGAAGGTCGACGGATGAGCCGTCGCCTCCAGGATCAATCGTATGTTGATGACATGCAGCTAAGGTGCGCCATGCAGGCGGCTAAATTTTGTGACATTGAGGTCACTACTGGTATGTCAGTCAACACTTCTAATTCTATTTTGCATTTTTTAATGATGAGATTATTCATAATGCAAATTAGTTGGGAGTGTCACTAGGTAGTAATGATAATGAAATTTCTAAATCCGTTAATGATATCCTGGATCTTGAAGCGAAGCACGCTTTAGAAATGATTCGGAACCTAGTGGCTGTCAAACCTATGAACGATTCGGATATTGATGCGTTGGGGGTCAACGTACTTGATAGCTTTTGTGCGGATCGTGCATCCTCACTTCCTAAGACTTAGGAGGATGAGTGTTCTATTTCCCCAAGGGATTCCATTCTTACAGATTCTCAGGTGGCTAGGTGCACTGAGCTCGGTTGTGAGGATCGGGTAGAGTACCAAAACAAGCCTAAACACAAGTGGAATCGAAAGATTTATCCGGCTTCGACTGTGCGTAGAAGTGCTAGGATCCAGACCACTAAAAAATTTCATGATGAACTATGAAAGTAATCTTTTGGAATAGCAGAGGTCTTACAGACTTGGCTAAAAGAAAGTTTCTAGCGGATGCTTCCATAGAACACAAGTTGGATTTTATTGCCCTCTCCGAAACTGGAAGGGACAATTTTACCCCCCCCCCCCAGTTTCATAGTACTCTATCGGGAGGTGTTGATTTCGATTGGCATTTCTTACCTCCAAGAGGAAGATCAGGTGGGATTTTACCTGGGGTTAAATGCGATTCGTTGGAAGTTCGGAATGTAGTCATGGGAGATTTTGAGGTTAAGTTTTGGGTCCGGTCGAAGGCCGATGGGTTTAATTGGGCATTGGTGGCGGTGTATGGCACCGCGCAGCCTGAAATCAAACCAGACTTTTTGGAGGATCTAGTCCATATTTGCGGTAGCGAGCAGCCCCCAATTCTAGTTGGGGGTGATTTTAACATTATCCATAGATGGGAGGAAAAAACAATGATAACTTTGACGGTAGATGGTCGTTTATGTTTAATACAATCATTGAAAGCTTGGATCTTAGAGAGATCGAGCTTTCCGGTAGATCACTTGGACCAATACGTTACCAATCCCGATGCTTGAGAAGCTAGATTGTGTCCTCGCTAGCGTCGAATGGGAGGAAAAGTTTCCCCTCGTGACGGTCCAAGTGTTATCTCGCACGATTTCCGTTCATACCCCATTGTTGGTTGACTCGGGAAAGGCAACGCATGTGGGAAACAGGAATACTTTTTCTTTCGAATTAGCATGGTTTGAAAGAGAAGGGTTCCTGGATCTGATTGCAAGAGAATGAGCTAAAGATTCAGGAGGGAGATTGAATGTTGAAAGATGGCAGAATAAGATTAGGCACCTAAGACAGTTCTTATGTGGATGGGCCAAACACTTGAGTGGGATATATAAGGTTGAGAAGGAAAGGCTCCTTTTACTTATTCAATCCCTTGATTTAAAAGCCGAGTCCTCCATTCTAGATACCAAGGATCTAGAAACTAAAGTGGAGGCGGAAATGAGACTGAAAGAACTACTTCGTCAGGAGGAATTGAAGTGGGCACTGCGAGCTAAAGTTTGCAAAATGGTCCAAGGGGATGATAACACACAATTCTTCCATATGATTTCCAATGGCAAGCATCGAAAGAAGAGAATCTTTCAGCTTGAGCAAGATGAGGGGATGATTTTAGGATAGGAGAACCTAAAATTATACATCACCAATTACTATAAGCAGCTGTTTAGGCCTCCTGAGGATAATTTCGTATCCTTGGATGAGTCAAGGGTTGAGGATGTTCCTCAACTAACAGCGTATGAGAACAATATTTTGACAGCCCCATTTTCGGAGAAAGAGGTGTTTGAAGCAATTTCACAAATGACGAATAATAAAGCTCCAGGATCGGATGGTTTTTCGGCGGAGTTTTATAAAAAGTGCTGGCACATCATTAAGGGGGACTTGCTCCCGATGTTCCAGGATCTATTCTCGGGACAATTGCAGCTGTTTCACTTGAACTTCGGAATGATTACTTTGCTTCCTAAGAAAATAGAGGCCGTGTGGATTGAACAATTCAGGACGATTTGTCTTCTTAATGTCAGCTTTAAAATATTCACCAAAGTTGGGACTAACAGGCTTTCGCAGATTGCCCATTGATACATCTCCAACGTATCTATAATTTTTTATTGTTCCATGCTATTATATTACCCGTTTTGGATGTTTATGGGCTTTACTTTACACTTTTATATCATTTATGGGACTAACCTACTAACCGGAGGCCCAGCCCGAATTGCTGTTTTTTTGCCTATTTCAGTGTTTCGAAGAAAATGAATATCCAATGGAGTCCAAACGGAATGAAACCTTCAGGAGCGATCTTTTTGGAACAAACGCAATCCATGAGACTTGGAGTGGACGTCAAGAAGCAGCCAAGGCGGCCACGAGGCAGGAGGGCGCGCCCTAGGGGGGTAGGCACGCCCCCACCCTCGTGGGCCGCTTGTGGCTCCCCTGACCTACCTCCTTTACCTATATATATCCATGTACCCCGAAAACATTCAGGAGCACCACGAAAAACTATTTCCACCGCCGCAACCTTCTGTATCCGCGAGATATCATCTTGGAGCCTTCGTTGGCGCTCCGCCGGAGGGGAAATCGACCACAGAGGGCCTCTACATCATCTCCAAGGCCTCTCCGATGAGTTGTGAGTAGTTTACCATAGACCTTCGGGTCCATAGTTATTAGCTAGATGGCTTCTTCTCTCTCTTTGAATCTCAATACAAAGTTCCCCTCGATCTTCTTGGAGATCTATTCGATATAACTATTTTTGCGGTGTGTTTGTCGAGATCCGATGAATTGTGGGTTTATGATCAAGTTAATCTATGAGAAATAATTGAATCTTCTCTGAATTCTTTTATGTGTGATTGGTTATCTTTGCAAGTCTCTACGAATTATCAGTTTGGTTTGGCCTACTAGATTGATCTTTCTTGCAATAGGAGAAGTGCTTAGCTTTGGGTTCAATCTTGCGGTGTCCTTTCCCAATGATAGCAGGGGCAGCAAGGAAAGTATTGTATTGTTGCCATCAAGGATAAAAAGATGGGGTTTATATCATATTGCATGAGTTTATCCCTCTACATCATGTCATCTTGCATAATGCGTTACTCTGTTCTTATGAACTTAATACTCTAGATGTAGGCAGGAGTCGGTCGATGTGTGGAGTAATAGTAGTAGATGCAGAATCGTTTCGATCTACTTGTTGTGGACGTGATGCCTATATACGTGATCATGCCTACATAATCATAACTATGCACTTTTCTATCAATTGCTCGACAGCAATTTGTTTACCCACCGTAATACTTATGCTATCTTGAGAGAAGCCACTAGTGAAACCTATGGCCCCCGGGTCTATCTTTTATCATATAAGTTTTCCATCTATCTTTTATTCGCAATCTTTACTTTCCAATCTATATCATAAAAATACCAAAAATATTTATCTTATCTTATTATCTCTATCAGATCTCACTTTTGCAAGTTACCATGAAGGGATTGACAACCCCTTTATCGCGTTGGTTGCGAGGTTCTGGTTTGGTTGTGTAGGTACGAGGGACTTTTTAGGAGCCTCCTACTGGATTGATACCTTGGTTCTCAAAAACTGAGGGAAATACTTATGCTACTTTGCTGCATCACCCTTTCCTCTTCAAGGGAAACCAACGCAGTGCTCAAGAGGTAGCACGCATTTTGTGGTGCAGACATTGAGGGAGTCCTGGATTCGGGGGTCCTCAAGTGTCCGGCCCAGGAATATGGGTCGGGTAGAATGGGCCGTAAAGATCAAGCTAAAGACCATCCTCCGTGACCGGGTGGGACTCCTCCATGCGTGAACGGCAAGATTAGAGTCCGGGTGTATTGTTTCCTTCCCTTGTGAACCGACCTTGTACAAACCCTAGGTCCCTCCGATGTGTATATAAACCGAAGGGTTTAGTCCATAGAGGCTATCATCATCATTACCATCATCGGAATATTCATAGGCTAGACATCCAGGGTTTAGCCACCTCGATCTCGAGGTAGATCAACTCTTGTAACCTCTATACTCTTTGAATATAATCAAGCAGGAGTAGGGTTTTACCTCCTTTAAGAGGGCTCGAACCTGGGTAAACATTGTGTCCTTTTGTCCATTGTTACCATCGACCCTTAGACGCACAGCTTGGGCCCCCTACCCGAGATTTTCCGGTTTGACACCGACATTGGTGCTTTCATTGAGAGCTCTGTCGTGCTATCTACAAATGCAATCTATGACTCAACTAGTCATCAACGACAATATCACTTCTGGAAGGAGCTTGACTTCTGAGCAGACCCTCCAGCTCGGCGGTTTCATCATAGGAGCTTGTACGACCGTCAAGCCCACAACACCCCCTACGACCGTCGAACACCGTCTTCACGTCGGCCTCGAGTACTCCGAGAAGATGGATCCGACAGATGTCTCATCTTTGAACGAAATGCTGTGTCGCATCACCGCCCTATGGGTCTCAATGGACTATCATCGGATCAGGATCAATCCTGGTCGGATGGAAATTTATCACCCGCCGATCACCCACCTCGTAGTGGTCATTGAGGACATGTCGAAGACACTTCCCTCCCTATGTTGAAGACCAAGTATGTTCGGGTCCCCGAATCCCTCGAGCCGGATACTCCCCCTTCGGACGGGACTTCACGTCTTCCGAAATCTGGCTCGGATGTAGGATCAGGGGAGCCCTTGGATCTCCCCGGACCCAAACTGGTCATCTTGGAGAGCCTACAAGCTCCAAATATAGATGTGGGATAGGATTCAAATTTTAAACCACCCACCCACCACAATCAATATTCTCCAAGCAACTTCCCCAGATATATACGACCTGATGTATGTGCGGTAGCAACCTTAGGAAACGGTCCACCACTTTTGGGCCAGATTCGAGCTTGTTAAAAACAAGATGAAAGATTGCCCCGACGATGACATAGTCCCGGTCTTTCATCGCAATTGCACCGACGAGGGAATATTGAATGCCCTTGACCGTCGTCACATACAGAGCTTCACGGAACTATCATAGGTAGTACAAAAGTACTGTGTGATGGAAAGCACATGGAGGGCCCAGAAAACTCAACTGGAGTCTGCTGCCTTCAAGCAGTGTGCAGCCCAGACTAAACGGATACACCCTAATGGGTCACCTAACCACCAGTCGATGGGCAGAAAAAATATACCCTTCATGGGACATAGGTCCGTACTTGATGAACTCATTGACAAGCCCTGTCCGATACATGCCACTCCGAGCACTGACCCAACCCATAGCCTTCGAGCATGTTGGGTACTCCGACAAGTAGCAAAGAGTGGAGAGGCCATCCTCACCACCACTCCAGAGAAATACTCTCTAGGGAGGGATGACTTCAACATCCTCACTGATGAGGATATAGACCTAGGGTAGGGTTACAGGCCTCACTGGAGTCAGCAAGTTCACTGGAGAGTCCAAGCCTGAAACTTGGCTTGAGGATTACCGAGTGGCTATGCAGATTGGTGGCGGAAATGATGAAGTGGCCATGAAGCATCTTCCTCTGATGTTGGAAGGGTCATCCAGAGCGTGGTTGACTCAGTTAGCCCCGGCCAGTATATTCAGTTGGGAGGAGCTTGCCCGAGTATTTGTCAGAAATTTTGAGGGTACTTGCAAGCGGCCAGCAGGATTAACAGAATTGCAGCATTGTGTACAAAAACCGAGTGAGACTCTAAGGGATTACATTCAGAGGTGGACCACCTTGCATCACATAGTGGAAAATGTATCTGAGCACCAAGCAGTGTGTGCCTTCAAGGAAGGCGTTAAATATCGAGATCTAGTCCTGAAGTTTTGTCGGACTAGAGACATGTCCCTGACTCGGATGATGGAAATAGCCACTCGGTATGCTAACGGAGAAGAAGATGATAAACTCCGCAGTGGAAAGAGTAAACCAGTCGGCCAGGACGCCGGTGGAGGCAACTCCAATCGGAAATAGAAACATAAGGCTGAACCTGCAGCACCTGATGAAATTGCGGCAGTAGTTCAAGGAAAGTTTAAAGGAAAACCTAAGGTGCCCTGGACCCCTAAGAAGGTAAAAGATCAAGCGGGAAATGATGTGTTGGATTTACCATGTCACATTCATACGAAGAAGGATGAAGAGGGTAATCTGATTTATCCTAAGCACGCCACTCGGCAATGTTGACTCCTGATCCAGCAATTCCGAGAGAAACAACCCAGTGAGAAGGAAAAGGAGTCGAACAAGGACGAGGACGAAGAGGAAGATGATGGTTATCCTAAGGTCAATTCCACCCTGGTGATTTTTGCTGATGTTGAGAGCAAAATTCGACTGAAAGTTAACGACAGATAGGTAAATATGGTTGCCACAGCAACGACGGCCACATACCTGAAATGGTCACAAACAGCCATCACGTTTGACTATTCTGATCACCCGGCGCATATAGCCACTCCTGGGAGGCAAGCGTTGATGGTCGACCCAGTTGTTGAAGGCACTCGACTGACCAAAGTGCTAATGGATGGTGGTAGTGGCCTGAATATCCTTTATCCTGAAACCTTAAAAGGGATGGGCATTCCGATGTCCAAGCTTAGTGAAAGCAATATGAGTTTTCATGGTGTTATCCCTGGAAAGAAAGCCAAATCACTCGGCCAGATCACCCTTGATGCGGTCTTCGGTGATTCCAAGAATTACCATAAAGAAAAGTTGACATTTGAAGTAGTGGATTTCCAGAGTGCTTATCATGCTATTCTGGGTAGGCCTGCCTATGCGCGTTTTATGGCTCGGCCATTGTATGTGTACCTCAAGATGAAGATGTCTGGCCCTAGAGGAGTGATCACAGTCACTGGCAATCGGCAGAAGGCAGAGGAGTGCTTACATAAGCGTTCTAAAATCGCCGATGCACAAATGGCAGTAGTTGAATTACAAGAGTATCAGAAAAATGCAGATCCGAGTGATTTGTTACGAGCCAAGAAGCATGCCACAGATTCTGCATTTCAGACGTCTAGGGAAACGAAGCTGATTCATATTCACCCGACCAATCCCAATGCTGCACCGACTCATATCTCAACAACACTCGACAGCAAATAGGAAGAAGCGCTCATCCAGTTCCTCCGTGAGATCTGGGACATCTCTGCATGGAAACCTTCTGACATGCCAGGTGTACCTAGGGGACTGGCTGAGCACCGTTTGCGTGTCGATCCGAAGGCAAAACCCGTCAAAGAGCATCTTCGACGGTCCGCCGTGCAGAAGAGAAAAGCAATTGGCGAGGAAGTGGCTCGACTCCTAGCAGCGGAGTTCATCCGAGAGATCTACCACTCCGAGTGGCTTGCCAATGTAGTCATGGTCCCTAAAAAGGACGATTCACTTCGTATGTGCATTGATTTCAAGCATATCAATCGGGCCTTCCCGAAAGATCATTTCCCTCTACCCCGCATCGATCAAATTGTCGACTCGACTGCGGGGTGTGAGCGCTTGTCTTTTATAGATGCATATTCTGGGTATCATCAGATCCGACTTTATGGTCCCGATGAAACAAAAACAGCTTTCATCACCCCATTCGGGTGCTTTTGCTATGTCACCATGCCATTTGGTCTCAAAAATGCTGGCGCCACATTCATGAGGATGATTCAGAAGTGCCTGCTCACTCAAATCAGTCCGAATGTGGAAGCATATATGGATGACATTGTGGTCAAGTCGCATAAGGGTTCCGACCTGCTGACCGACCTCGTAGAGACCTTTGCCAACCTAAGAAGGTATGATATCAAGCTTAATCCGTCGAAGTGCACATTCAGAGTCCCAGGTGGAAAGCTACTCAGTTTCCTCGTTTCCGAACAGGGATCGACGCGAACCCAGAGAAAGTCGGTGCCATCCTTCGAATGAAACGCCCTATGCGTGTGCATGAAGTTTAGAAGCTTACTGGGTGTTTGTCCACCTTGAGTCGATTCATTTCTCGTCTCGGTGAAAAGGCCTTACCTCTTTACCGATTGATGAAGAAATCTGATAAATTCGAGTGGACAGATAAAGCTGAAGCAGCGTTTGCAGAGCTCAACCCTGCTTTCCACCCAGCCGGTGCTTGCTGCACCAAAAAGCAAAGAGCCTTTACTACTTTACATTGCAGACACTGGACAAGTTGTCAGTACAGTACTCACGATCGAGGGGGAAGAAGAAGGAAAAGCCTATAAAGTTCAGTGCCCAGTGTATTATCTTTCTGAAGTTTTGACTCCATCCAAGCAGAGATATCCGCATTATCAGAAGCTTGTTTATGGAATCTACATGACCATGAAGAAGGTTGCACACTATTTCTCTGATCACTCCATTACAGTCGTCAGCGATGCACCATTATCTGAAATTCTGAACAACAGAGATGCAACTGGTCGAGTGGCAAAATGGGCGATTGAACTCCTTCCATTGGATATCAAGTTTGAGGCAAAGAAAGCTATCAAGTCCCAACCAATTGCAGATTTCCTTGCCGAGTGGATTGCGCAGCAACTGCCGACTCAAGTTCACTCGGAGCATTGGACCATGTTATTCGATGGCACCAAGATGCTGAATGGTTCCGGCGCTGGGGTAGTATTTGTATCCCCCCGTGGGGACAAGCACAGCTATGTTCTCTAGATTCATTTTGATTCCTCCAACAATGAAGATGAATATGAAGCACTTTTATATGGGTTGCGTATGGCCATTTCTCTCGGCGTCCATCGCCTCATGGTTTACAGTGACTCAGATTTGGTGTTTAATCAAGTAATGAAAGACCGGTTATTGCAACGCAGTGAGAAAGTTGGAAAAGAAGTTTGAGGGGTTAGAGCTTCACCATATACCCCGACTGAAAAATCAAGCTGTAGATGAATTGGCAAAGATAGGATCCAAGAGAGAGACCATTCCTAGCAATGTGTTTTTGGAACATATTCATTCACCTTCAGTTCAGGAAGATCCTTTCACTAAAGAGCCCCCACAACCTAAGAGTGCCACAGATCCGACTGAAGTCGAAGTCCCGGCCGTGGTCGACTTGATCACTACCGACTGGACAGTGCCATACATTGCATACATTCTTAGGAAAGAACTTCCAGAGGATGAAGAAGAGGCTCGACAGATTGTCCGACGATCCAAAGCCTTTACTGTGATAAGAGGACAGTTGTTTAGAGAAAGTGTAACTGGAGTCAGCCAGAAATGCATCACGCCAGAAGAAGGCCAAATGATCCTCAATGATATTCACTCGGGGACCTGTGGTCACCAGGCGTCCTCTCGGACCAACGTGGCCAAAGCATACCGAGCTGGATTTTACTGGCCTCATGCCAACGAGATGGCAAAAGAAATAGTAGACAAATGTGAAGGCTATCAGTTTTACTCCAACATGTCCCATAAACCCATGTCAGCTCTGAAGACTATTCCACTCGTCTGGCCTTTTGCTGTCTGGGGATTAGATATGGTTGGACCTCTGAGGACTGGCAGGAGTGGCTTTACTCATGTGCTCGTAGCAGTCGACAAGTCCACCAAATGGATTGAAGCCAGGCCCATCAAAAACCTTGAAGCAAGTACAACTGTTAGTTTCATCAGAGAATTAACATTTAGATATGGTGTTCCGCACAACATCATCACTGATAATGGGTCGAACTTTGATTCTGACGAGTTTAGAGCCTTTTGTACTTCCCAGGGCACTAGGGTCGACTATGCTTCAGTCGCCCATCCTCAGTCGAATGGATAAGCTGAAAGAGCAAATGGATTGATTCTCAAGGGACTGAAACCCCGATTGATGCGTGATCTCAAGCATGCAGCAGGTGCCTGGGTCGATGAACTTCCATCAGTACTTTGGGGATTGAGGACAACTCCTAATCGGTCGACTGGCCGAACTCCATTCTTCTTAGTCTACGGAGCTAAAGCCGTACTTCCGAGTGATTTGCTTCACAATGCACCTCGGGTCGAACTTTTCTTAGAACAAGAAGCAGAACAGGCTTGGCAAGATGCAGTTGATCTCCTGGAAGAGGAAAGAGAGATGGCCTTGGTCTGGTCGACCATTTATCAGCAAGACCTGTGTCGATTCCATGCAAGAAACATGAGGGGTCGGGCATTTCAGGAAGGAGACTTGGTTCTTCGGGTGGACCAGCAGAAACCACACAAGCTCTCTCCCGCTTGGGAAGGCCCCTTCATTATCACCAAAGTGCTCCACAACAGAGCATACCGTCTTTACAACGTCGAGCACAATAAAGACGAGCCACGCGCTTGGAATGCGGAGCTGCTCCGCCCCTTTTACTCTTAAGCATTCAGACAGTTGAGATGTAATAAGAAATACCTTCTACTTTGATTATCAAAGACATGTTTTATAGTCTGCCGAATGATTGTTATTCCTTTTTTACATGTTCTAAATCCCCCAGTGGGTGCCTTAGCTGCGAATCTGTTTCGCCTAAGTTGAAAAAAAATCTTACCGAGTGGTGAGCAAGCCTCTCACTCGGAGGCTTAGCTGCGAATCCGTTTCGCCTAAGTTTGAAAAATCCTACAGAGTGGAGAGCGATCCTCCCACTCGGGGGCTTAGCTACAGTCCAGTACTCACCTAAGTTTGAAAAATCCTACCGAGTGGAGAGTGATCCTCCCACTCGGGGGCTTAGCTGCAGTCCAGTACTCGCCTACCGAGTGGAGAGTGATCCTCCCACTCGGGGGCTTAGCTGCAGTCCAGTACTCGCCTATGTTTGAAAAATCCTACCGAGTGGTGAGCAATCATCCCACTCAGAGGCTTAGCTGCAGTCCAGTACTCACCTAAGTTTGAAAAACCCTACCGAGTGGAGAGCGATCCTCCCACTCAGGGGCTTAGCTGCAGTCCAGTACTCGCCTAAGTTTGAAAAATCCTACCGAGTGGTGAGCAATCCTCCCACTCGGGGGCTTAGTTGCAGTACAGTACTTGCCTAAGTTTGAAAAATCCTACCGAGTGGAGAGCGATCCTCCCACTCGGGGGCTTAGCTGCAGTCCAGTACTCGCCTAAGTTTGAAAAATCCTACCGAGTGGTGAGCAATCCTCCCACTCGGGGGCTTAGCTGCAGTCCAGTAGTCACCTAAGTTTGAAAAATCCTACCGAGTGGAGAGAGGTCCTCCCACTCGGGGGCTTAGCTGCAGTCCAATACTCGCCTAAGTTTGAAAAATCCTACCGAGTGGTGTGCAATCCTCCCACTCGGAGGCTTAACTGCAATCCAGTACTCGCCTAAGTTTGAAAAATCCTACCGAGTGGTGAGCAATCCTCGCACTCGGGGGCTTAGCTGCAGTCCAGTACTCGCCTAAGTTTGAAAATACATTCTGAGTTAAAACCGATCTTCTCGCTCGGGGACTTAGCCATACGTGCCATCCCGATCCACAAGGACGGCGAGGTGCAAGTCGCCCACGAACTCCTCCTCAGAGCTGTGCCATCAAGAAGAAGGACGAGAATAAGCGTGTTGCCAATGTAAACCGCTATCTGGAACGTCAAGACCTTTGCTGAGTACCTCGCTGATGAGCTGATCAATGCTGCCAAGGGCTCATCCAACAGCTGATGCCAAGGCGAACCGCTTTCAGGAACGTCAAGCCATTGCTCAGTGCGTCGCTGATGAGCTGATCAATGCTGCCAAGGGCTCATCCAATAGCTGCTCCAACCCGATCCGCAAGGACGACGAGGTATAGGTTGACTGCGGCCTCTTCCTCAGAGCTGCATCAAAAGTACAAGAACTAATCCGAGTGAAGAACAAGTTCCCCTCGAAGAAAAACACAACATATTCAAAGATAAACCAAGTTCAGATAAATCCAAAGGTTCCAAACCACGGATTAAAGTGCTCGGGCGTCAGGCCCAAAGGAGTTTCAGTGATTACAAAATCACTCGGCATTCCGAGGCAAATAAAGGTGAAGCATAATGTTTTTTCGGTCACTCGTCAGGGGAAGGGCTGGCTGGATCACATAAGCTATCAAGGTCAATGATGTTTGCAATACGAGTGGCAGCCTCAAGGAAGGTGTCCATGAAGGACTGAAAGGTGTGCTTCTTAGTATTCACAACCTTGAGGGCCACCATCTTGTCTTCTCTGGCGTCTTTGCAGTGCACTCGGACCAATGATAGGGCAACGTCAGCGCCACGGCAAGCAGATGATTTCTTCCATTCCTGCACTCGGCTAGGGATCTGATTTAGTCGAGTCATCAGTGACTCGAGATCTTTTTAAAGTTCCGCTTGAGGCCAAAGCTTGGCATCAACCCGAGTCATCGCCGCCTTCCGTCGAGCCAGATAAGCAACAACACTGTCCATGCGTGATTCCAACCGTAGCAAGTTCATCGCAACGTCATCTTTCACAGGACAATTGATGGGGTCGAGACCCGTCTTGACCCACCCAGTCTCAGCCTCAAAGTCCTGGCAAAGTTCTGCACAATCAGGAAAAATAGTGAGTCGACAATATAACAAGACATTCCAATCGACGACAACTAACCAGTCGAACGATGATACCTTCAAGCTTCAGGACCAGTTTTGCAGCAAGTTGTCCCAGATAGGACTCCAGCTTGCCTGTCTTGGCTTTGAGGCTTCCGACTTCATTGGTCAGGTTCTCCTTGTCCTTCTTCAGTTGCTCAACTTCCCGATTGGCTTCAGAGATGGCAGTCTTCAGCTTCGAGTTCTCCTCTTCCAACTTGCCGACCGGAGCTAGCTTCTTGTCCGCAAGCGTTGTCTTCTCTCGCGCCTCCTTCTGAGCAGCAGCAAGATCCAGATCCTTCTTCTCCAGAGCTTCCTTCATTTTCTCTAAAGAAACAACACTCTTCAAACGAGCTTGAAGCTGACGGTTTTCACTATGCACATCTGTTCGTGTGAAGTCACTCGGTTCAAAGAGACTGAAAGAAAAAACATTGAAAGGCGCGAGCCACGAGGTGGACAGGTGTCGATTGGTTACCTCCCATCATGGCTATTTATTATTGAGCAGTCTTGAGGTTCTTCTTCGCCAGTTCAAGATCAAGATTGAGGCTTATTTGCTTCTTGTTCAACTCGGAAAGTTGAGCCCCAAGATCACAAGACCTCTGCAGTCAGCGAGAGAGTCAGTTGACAGAAACAAAAGACAATGACAGTGAAAGTTACTCTAAGACTACTGTCGAATCAAACATTCAACAGTAGTCTTGTGGACAACACCCAGTGGGTGCACTTAGCATGCCCCCACTGGTTTAGATCAACACTCGGCATGGTCTGCCCAACGTGAGTTAAAAAAAGTAGATTCTCAGACCTCAGCCAACTGCCAGTAGTCGACCGTGGTCTCGGGGACTACACCCAGTGGGTGCACTCTGCGTGCCCCCACTGGTTCGGACAAAACACTCGACTCAGCATGAGTCGAGTGGAGTGGAAGACCTCTTAAAATCTAAAGCAGGCACACCCCAGTGGGTGATCGGATATGAAACATAGACCCATGATAGTAGATGCACATATGGGCAGCGTTCAAAAGTTCAATCGGGAGATAACTGACCTTAACATTGGTCTGCAGAGCAGTGCTGACATTGTAGGCCACCTGACTGGCCTCATGCATCACCTTCACCTGCTCCATGACAAGATTCACCTGGCGAAGAGCCTCCCTGGCAGCACTTCACGAGTCATTTGGAGTTTGGTATGCAGCAAAAAGTGATGGCTCTAAGGCGGCCGAAGCAGCCACCGGGTCGGATGCGTGGAGTTGCACTGGAGCAGCAGAAGCCGGAGCAGTCGACCCCGATGGACGATCAGTCGTCAGCGGGTCGGCGAATGTGACGTTGGTCCGAACCAGATCTCCGGATCGATTGACTACCGCCTCAAGCACCGACGTCGACTGAGGGGCTTGAACTTCAAGCCCTCTCCCACTCGAGCCCTTGCCTCTCCTCCTCCTTTCCTTCAAAGGCACTTCTTCTTCATCATCATCAGGAAGCACGACGATGTCTTGTGGTGCTGCAGCGAAAAGAAAAACAACAGAAATTCAACTGACCGACAACTCAATCGACAAAATAAGTTTTGGTTGAGCGGATTTACCAGCTCGGGAGGTGGCCGCGTCATCGGTTTCCTCGTCTCCTGGAGCCTTGTCAACATCCATGTCAGTCGCGGCAAAGATTGGGCTGGAAAGGTACATGATCCATTTGGTCAGAACGAAAGAATCAGTCGGCAGAGATAAGCACAGGAAAGATGCTCACCCTGAGGCAACAGGGACGTCCATCTTGATCCTCGACAAAGTCTTCTGAGCCTTTGGAGGAGAAACCTTGGGCTGCTTGGCGACTTTCTCTGTTGGCTCCGGAGTCGACGTCCGGGTGCGCTTCTGCGTTTGGGTGCTTGGGGCCACGTTCTTTCCGCGCCTGCCCACCAGGTCATGGTGTTGCTTGGATCGGCATTCAGAGTGAGGTGGCGAGTCGACCACCTCCTCGTTATCTGACTCCTCGCTTTCCTCATCGTCTTCTTCATCCGAAGATTCCCATTCACCGCTCTCCTCCGCACTAGCCTCTCCCTCCTGGCCTTGCTCCAGAACTTGTTCACCATTGGGCATCGAATACATGTCAGTAAAAACCTACAAGACACGAAGTCGAGTAAAAGTCAGTCTGGCTCAAGAGCAGACGGAATGAGTATTCAAAAACAGTTGGAATGGAGGACACACCTGGTCAGGCTGATTATCATCACCGAAGGGGACGACTCTCCTGGTTCCTCTGGGGTTGTCCTTGTTTCCTGTAATGCTCTTCAACCACATGGCCACTATCTTGGCTGTTACTTCTTCTGGGTGAACCCGAGCAGTGTTGTCAGCCCCAGAGTACATCCACATGGGATGGTCATGGGCCTGGAGAGGCTGGATGCATCGACTGAGGAATACTTCTAGCAGGTCCATACCAGTGACGCCCTGACTGATCAGTTAGACCACCCTCTCAACTGGCATGTTCGTCTCCATGCTCTCAGCAGCAGTCTCTTTCAGCGAGGAAGGAGTCTGAACACGGTCAAAGGTGAAGTAGGGAAGTCCGGTCGACTGACCTGGAGTTGCGAGGTCCTGGTAGTAGAACCAGGTCGATTGCCAGCCCCTGACCGATTCAGGACGAGTCATGGAAGGGAAAGAGCTCCTCTGCCTCTTCTAGATACCCAAACCCCCACACATCTGAATGACATGTGTTTTCTCGTCACTCGTGTTTGCTTTCTTCACTGACTGAGAATGGATGGTGAAAATATGTTTGAAAATACCCTAGTGCGATCAACACCCCAGCAAGTTCTCGCACATAGACACGAATGCAGCAAGGTACATGATGGTATTGGGAGAAAAGTGATGCAGTTGGGCACCGAAGAAGTTCAAGAAGCCCCGGAATAAGGGGTGCAGAGGAAGCGAGAAACCCCAGTTGATATGGGTGGCGAGTAGTGCACACTCACCCGGTCGTGGCTGCGGCTCCGTCTCCCCCTCCGGCAGCCTTGCTGCGCCCTTGGCGATCAGCCCAGACTCCACTAGCTCGTCCAGATCTTCCTGCCGGAGCGAACCGGATCCAATCGCCTTGGATCCAACCTGGCGGCAGCATTTAGTGCGACGACGACCCGCGATTCTGCTTCTTGCCTTTCGCCGCCCCCGTCGCCTTCTTCGCGCGTTCCAGCGCCGCCGTCTTGTCCTTCACCATGGTAGCGGAGCGGCATCATCGAGAGCAGAGGAGCTGGATGCAGTGGGGCAGCAGAAGAAGAGGGGAGAAAACAGACCTGCACAGTGCAGGCGCCTTGGCTCCGTCGCCTTATAAGGGTCCACTTCCGAGTGGCTAACGCGTGGGTCCAGGCGATCCTGTCAAATCCCGCAACAGTCGCGCATGACGTACATGGTGAAAAAGGTGGCACAGAGATCGAGGCACTCTTGTTTATCCACCCGCCTTACTTTGGCACGTCCCGTCCTGCGCGCTTCCCCAAAATTTCGAATCCCGTGAAATCTAGGATACATTGCAATCAATCGCGCCAAAGATTCTGCGTCCCGAAACAACACTCGACAAATGATGTTACAAATTCACTTGGCAACTTTCTGAATTGATCAAGGCGACTGAATCGAAGCTGAAATTCCAGCATGAGTCTTTCGTCCTGCGTAAAACACTCGTGAAATGCAATGCTCGAAGCAAGATCAACTTCAACCTTCTTTCCACTCGGACCTTAATCCATTCGGGGGCTAATGATGAGGATACATACCTAGGGTAGGGTCACAGGCCTGACCTATACGCCCTATCCAAGGTCACTACTCTAGAAGCAAAGAAGTCCAAGAGACAACAAAAAATACCCAGTGAAGACGTCGAGTGCAATCCACTCGACCAATCATATCACTCGGGTACCCCTCCTTCCTGGTGTCACTCGACCATACAAGAAACCACTCGACCTACTGAAGACCAAGAGTCACTCAGCACTGCAACGGTCAGGCGTTCACTCTGTAGTCTTTAAGATCATTAATAGCACTTATGGCTGGCATTATCAGTAATGCCCCGTCTTTATGTACATTGAACCCCTTGTAATGGAAGATGGCTGGGGTCCTGGCGCACTCTATATAAGCCACCCCACTCCTCTGGCACAAGGGTTCAACCCCCTGTAACACCACACACATATAATCCAATCGACCGCCTCCGGGCACCGAGACGTAGGGCTTTTACTTCCACCACGAAGGGCCTGAACTCGTAAATCCTCTGTGTACAACTTCGCCATGGCTGAGATCTTGCCTCTCCATACCTACCCCCATTCTACTGTCAGTCTTAGGACCACGACACTCACGGTCCTCGAGACCTTCTCTTCAAATAATCGTTGCAAAAGGGCACTCCACGACCTCGCCGAAGTCCACCAAGTTACCGCACTTAGCCCATGGAACGACACGGCAATAACCTTTACAGCCGAAGATGAACCAAAGGCTCGGTCAGTCCGAGCACCCACCGCCCTAGTATTAAACCCCATTGTGGACGGTTTTCGGCTTACGAAAGTGCTCATGGACGACGGTAGTGGGCTTAACCTCATTTATGAAGAAACGCTTGACAAAGTGCAGATGGACAGATCACGCATCGAGCAAAGCAATACCACCTTTCGAGGCATTATCCCCAGTCGAGAAGCATGATGCTCTCGGAGAACTAAATTGGATTTGGTATTCGGCATGCCCGAAAAGTATAGATTCGAAGAGTTTCTCTTTCATGTGGCCCCCTTCAACAGTGTGTATCACGCCATCCTCGGACGGGGCGCCTTCTCACGCTTCCAAGCCATACCCCATTACGGGTATATGAAGCTTAAAATGCCTGGACCCAATGAAATCATCACAATTTTGAGCGACTCGGACAAAGCCCTCCGTGCCGAAAACAAAACTGTGTCCCTGGCCCTCGAGGCGTTGTATGAAGCCCTAGCGGCCGAAGAACTAACAATCCTATGTTCCATGGTGGATAGGGACGATGTGATCCTCGATAAGAGATCTATATCCACCTCTTTTAAGCCAGCTGAGGAAATAGTTAAATTTCAGGTGCACCCAGCGGACCCTGACAAGACAAGTCTATCGGAGCATAGCTGGATCCGGCAGTGGATACCGCTCTAGGCACATTCTTGCGATAGAATTGGGATATTTTCGCCTCGCACCCTTCAGACATGCCCGACATCCCACGCAGGCTGGCCGAAGACAATCTCAATATAATCAAGGGATTCAAACCCGGTTAAGCAGACGCTGCGGTGATTCTCCAAACCCAAGCGTCAAGCCATGGGAGAAGAGCTAGCCAAGCTATTAGAAGTCGGGTTTATTAGGGAAATCAAACATCCAGATTGGTTAGCCAACTTGGTCATGGTACCAAAGAAGGACAAATCCTGGCGCATGTGCGTCGTTCAAAGACCTCAACAAGGCTTGCCCCAAAGACCCTTTCCCATTACCTCGCATTGACCAAACCAATGACGCGACTGCAAGACACGATTCTTTGTGTTTCCTCGACGCCTATTCCAGACACCATCAGATTAAAATGAATGAATCGGATCAGGCCGCAACAGCATTCTTCACCCCTTACGGACCTTTCTGCTTCAACACTATGCCCTTTGGGCTCAAAAATGCTGGGGCTACCTACCAGCGTATGATTCAAACATGCTTGGAAAAACAAATCGGCAAAACAGTCGAAGCATACGTGGACGACGTGGTCATCAAGATAAAATGCGTTGAAACACTGGTGGATGATCTTCGCCTCACCTTCGACAACCTCTGGACATACGACATACGGCTCAATCCAGAAAATGTGTCTTCGGAGTCCCAGCCGGAAAATTGCTAGGTTTCATTGTTTCCCATAGAGGAATTGAACCAAACCAAGCCAAGATCCAAGCTCTATAACAATTGGCTATACCAACAAAATTAAAGCAAGTCCAAAAACTAGCAGGGTGTGTCGCGGACTTAGGCTGTTTCATCTCGAAATTGGGATAAAAAGCATCAACACTCTACAAGCTACTACGACGCACTGATAGCTTTGAATGGATGGACGCTTCCATAACCGGATTGGAAGAAATCAAGGCCCTAATCGCAAGCAACCCAATCCTAGCTGCCCCGGGTATTGGCGAGCCTATGTTATTATACTTTTTGGCAACTAACCAAGTAGTTAGTGCCATGCTCCTCGTTAAGCGAGGGGAAGAGGGACATAAATTCCCCACCCAAAAACCAGTCTATGATGTATGGGAGGTCCTCACACCTTACAAATCCCGATACCCCCACTACCAAAAGATAGCCTGTACAGTCTTCATGGCGTCCCGAAAACTGCGACACTATTTTCAAGAGTGTTCGATCACAGTGGCATCAGAAGTACCACTTAACGACATTATCAACAACAGGGACGCCATTGGCCGCATAGCTAAATGGTCCATCGAGCATTTACCGTTTGAAATAATATACACGACATGCCGGTCTATTAAATCCCAGGTGTTGGCCGACTTTGTCGCTGAAAGGAAGGAAGCCGAAGTCCCTAAAGAGTATAGTTCATACTCCAATTGGATTATGTACTTAGACAGCTCCAAAATGCTGGCCGGACTGGGGGTTGGAGTCATCCTAACATCTCCTACTGGGGATACAGTCTGCTATGTATTACAAATTATGTATAGGACTCCAACAATGCAGCCGAATATGAGGCGCTTCTACATGGTCTTCGCAAGGATGTCTCCATGGGTATACGATGCTGCTACGTCTTGAGCATTGTTGGAAAAGCGGTAGGGATAAGCGAGGCAGTTGGTCTTCGCCTTGTGCCTAGGCGGTGCGTAAGTGCCCTAGGCGCGACCTAGGCGGTAATATAGTTTTTACTCGTAGTGTATTTATGATTATTATATTTGTGTTGATATTAGTTTAGGGCATATAAATAAGTTAATTACTATCTACTGCAATTGGAATATAACCCGTTTGGCATATTTGTGCAGTATGTGGCATGATTTCTTGCTTGGGTAGGCAATTCCTTGCTTGCCATACTTAGATATCCATTTATGCCCTAGGCGAGGCGTTTGGCTATTGCCTAGCGCCTAGGCGTGCCTAAGCGCCTCCTAGGCACTGCCTTTTCCAACAGAGGTCTTGAGCTTGCGTTGGATTTCCTTGAAGAGGAAAGGGTGATGCAGCAGAGTAGCATAAGTATTTCCCTCAGTTTTTGAGAACCAAGGTATCAATCTAGTAGGAGGATCCTCAAAAGTCCCACGCACCTACACAAACAGACCAAGAACTCGCAACCAATGCGATAAAGGGGTTGTCAATCCCTTCACGGCCACTTGCAAAAGTGAGATCTAATAGAGATAGTATGATAAGATAAATATATTTTTGGTATTTTATAATATAGATGCAAAAAGTAAAGATGCAAAGAAAAGTAGATTGGAAGCAAATATGATAAGAGATAGACCTGGGGGCCATAGGTTTCACTAGAGGGTTCTCTCGAGATAGCATAAGTATTACGGTGGGTGAACAAATTACTGTCAAGCAATTGATAGAAAAGCGAATAATTATGAGATTATCTAGGCATGATCATGTATATAGGCATCACGTCCGCAACAAGTAGACCGACTCCTGCCTGCATCTACTACTATTACTCCACACATCAACCGACTCCTTCCTGCATCTAGAGTATTAAGTTCATAAGAACGGAGTAACGCCTTAAGCAAGATGACATGATGTAGAGGGATAAACTCATGCAATATGATATAAACCCCATCTTTTTATCCTCGATGGCAACAATACATTACGTGCCTTGCAACCCTTTCTATCACTGGGTAAGGACACCGCAAGATTGAACCCAAAGCTAAGCACTTCTCCCATGGCAAGAAAGATCAATCTAGTAGGCCAAACCAAACTGATAATTCGAAGAGACTTGCAAAGATAACTCAATCATACATAAAAGAATTCAGAGAAGATTCAAATATTATTCATAGATAAACTTGATCATAAACCCACAATTCATCGGATCTCGACAAACACACCGCAAAAAGAGATTACATCGAATAGATCTCCACAAGAGAGGAGGAGAACATTGTATTGAGATCCAAAAAGAGAGAAGAAGCCATCTAGCTAATAACTATGGACCCGAAGGTCTGTGGTAAACTACTCACAACTCATCGGAAGGGCTATGGTGTTGATGTAGAAGCACTCCATGGTCGATTCCCCCTCCGGCGGAACGCTGGCGAAGGCTCCAAGATGGGATCTTGCGGATACAGAAGGTTATGGCGGTGGAAATTGTGTTTCGGGTGCTCCCTGGATGTTTTCGGGGTACGTAGGCTTATATAGGAGGAAGAAGTACGTCAGTGGCCGCCCGAGGGGCCCACAAGACAGGGGGCGCGCCCTATAGGGGGGGGGGGCTCCTATCTCGTGACCGCCTTGGCTGCTTCTTGACTTGCACTCGAAGTCCTCTGGATCACGTTAGTTCCAGAAATTACGCCTCCGAAGGTTTGATTCCGTTGGACTCCGTTTGATATTCATTTTCTTCGAAATACTAAAATAGGTAAAAAAACAGCAATACGGGCTGGGCCTCCGGTTAGTAGGTTAGTCCCAAAAATGATATAAATGTATAAAATAGAGCCCATAAACATCCAAAAGGGGTAATATAATAGCATGGAACAATCAAAAATTATAGATACATTGGAGACGTATTAGATGCCTGGAGATGCGTGGTGATTCAAACATCGCAATATCCAAGGTCAATTGAGAGTTCAACGCAAAGGACCCAAAAATGGTGGCATATCAAAACACCGTATTAAAAATATCAGCTCGGCTCGAGGGACTTTAGTTTCATCATGTCGCTCGAGACATTAACCAGGCAGCTGACATCCTTGCTCGCATGGGCGCTAAGCACGACCATGTGCCACCTAACACCTTTGTGGAAAGGCTCTTCAAGCCATCAGTAGTATGGTAGGGTGAGTGTAGAGAAGATAGTGTGGAGCTGGTCACACCCCCAGCTGCCAAACACAATGCAGATACCGTCGGGGGTCCGGATATCGAGATAACACCCTCTGCTCATGAGATCATGGTTGTTATCGCTCCATGGGCCGAACCATTCCTGGCCTACCTTAATAGGCCGGAGCTTTTCGAAGATCAGGATGAAGCTCGGTGCATAGTTTGGCGCTCTAATGCCTTCAAAGTGCATGAGGGTGAACTGTACAAAAATAGCACTACCGAAAGGTGTATCTCCGAAGAGGAGGGAAGGCAACTCTTGGCAGAAATACATGCTGGTTTGGGCGGCCATCACGCTGCAGCTCAAGCCCTCGTAAGCAAGGCCTTCAGGACAGGCTTTTTCTGGCCCATGGCCCGAGCAGACACTCAAGCCCTTGTCCAATGTTCTGTGGGTTGTCAGCTTTTCGCCAATCAAAGTCACATGCCTCCCACCGCATTAAAAACAATCCCCATTACCTCACCCTTCGTAGTTTAGGGGCTTGATATGGTTGGTCCCCTTTAAGGGGGAAGCCACAAAAAGAAATATTTGCTGGTAATGGTAGATAAAATCACTAAATGGATAGAGGCCAAACTAGTAAAAACATCTGAGGCAGGGCTAGTGATTGACTTTATATCTGGCGTGGTACATCATTATGGTGTCCCGCACAGAACCATCACTGATAATGGCTCCAATTTTACAGCTGATAAGGTGGAAACCTGGTGCGCTAAGTTGGGCATTAAACTCGACTATGCATCCGTATACCACCCTCAAACAAACGGCCAAGTCGAATGGGCCAATGGTCTGATCATGAGTGGCATTAAGCCCAAACTAGTGTGCTCTTTATGAGAATCAGACAAGCACTGGGTTGAGGAACTCGATTCTGTACTCTGGCGACTCTGGACCACGCCCAATTGAACGACCGGATACACACCCTTCTTTATGGTGTACGGCGCAGAGGTCGTATTGCCTTGCAACATTATTCATGACTCACCTAGAGTGCGCATGTACGAAGAGCGAGAAGCCGAATTAGATCATTAGGATGACCTAGACGGACTCGAAGAAGAGCTCGAAGTTGCTAAGGCTCGTTCTGCATTTTATCAGCAACAGGCCAGGCGTTACCAAAGCAGAGAAGTGCAGGCTAAGACATACAATGTTGGAGAACTTATTTTATGCCTCCTGGAAAAGAAAGAGGACAAGCTCAAACCAAAATGGAAGGGCCCCTTCATCATAGATGAGATCCTTACCGGAGGATCCTATCGCCTTCGCAATGCAGCGGATAATTGTGGCAGCCTGGTTTTTGCCCTTTCTTCTTTGCCTGGTTTTTAGTTGATTTGGATTTGAGTTTGGAGTTTTTGAATCATTTCATTTGGACTTAACCACTTGGGTACCCCTTGACTTTCACCCAAGTGCTTCAACTCCTTCTCAAACCATCACTCCCTCTCTGGTTCATCTCAAAATATCACTTGGAATATTTTTCTTAAATGAAAAATATTCATTTTGCCCTCATAAACCCTAGCTAGCCCTTTGTGCTCCAAAGCAACCCTAATTTTTCTTGCCCCTAAAATCCTGAGAAAAATCCCAATTATTCTTTGAACCCTAGGGCACCTTTCTGAGCAAAAATATTTCACCACTCTTTGGAATATTTTGGCTACAGAATATATTTTCACTTCTGGACAGAAATGGTAGCTTCTACAGCAACTACCATTTTACTAGCTCCATTGTAGCTGGTTTTTCTTGTGCATCTTTACCTTAGTAAGTGTTGGATAGCCTCCAAAGCCCAGCCCTCAACTCCCAGTGGTTTGACCACAGTAAACCTCCAAAGTTACTGTCCAGAAACTTACTTGGAGTACAACTTCATTTCTACTGCACCTGGAACCCAACCCAACTGTGGTAACACTCAAAACTACCAAAGACTACATGCCAGACATGAAGTTTGAGCTTAGGTTGGCCTGATGTCATAGTTCATGCGGTGACCGCGTTCGTCCAGGCATGCTGGCATGCAAAACATGCGCTCTGGGAGTCGCCGAGCGCTCTGTTGCGTGCGCGCTCACTGCCCAGCCTGCCCGAGCGTGCCAAACCGTGCCTCCATCTCCGTCTCCACTCCCTTAACTCCGCCCTGGCACTCGCCGATGCTGGTGTCGGTGTCAAACAGGCGGATCTCGGGTAGGGGGTCCCGAACTGTGCATCTAAGGCGGATGGTAACAGGAGGCAGGGGACATGATGTTTTACCCAGGTTCGGGCCCTCTCGATGGAGGTAATACCTTACTTCCTACTTGATTGATCTTGATGATATGAGTATTTCAAGAGTTGATCTACCATGAGATCGTAGAGGCTAAACCCTAGAAGCTAGCCTATGGTATGATTGTTGTTGTCCTACGGACTAAACCCTCCGGTTTATATAGACACCAGAGGGGTCTAGGGTTACACAGAGTCAGTTACAAAGAAGGAGATCTACATATCGGAATCGCCAAGCTTGCCTTCCACGCAAAGGAGAGTCCCATCCGGGCACGGGACGAAGTCTTCAATCTTGTATCTTCATAGTCCAACAGTCCGGCCAAAGTATATAGTCCGGCTGTCCGGGTACCCCCTTATCCAGGACTCCCTTAGTAGCACCCGAACCAGGCTTCAATGACGATGAGTCCGGCGTGCAGATTGTCTTCGGCATTGCAAGGCGGGTTCTTCTCCAGAGTACTTGTCGTAGCAAACAGTGTTCGGCCTCCTATTAATGTTGCACTCCTCGGCCTCTGTGCTTTAATAATGTCCATCTCCACGTGTCGAGCGAATACGAGGAGCCGGGGCATTTTTACATTTGCCACCCTGACCCTGTGAGCGAATCTTCTATTTGAAGAGACGGAGATCCTCATATCCAAATCTCACCATATTCTCCCAAGCAATCATTCAGCAGAGCACATCCGGAAAAATCCATTCCATCATGGCCGGTTGCCGTAGCTCCTCTTCTTGCTCCCGTAGTTCTACGCCGGGTGACTGGAAAAAGTGTTCCGTCCCCCATAGCCGTCTAGTAGAGTTGCAGACCCAAGGGTTCCCTCCACCTGCATACATGGTCCCCGTCCGAGCCGGACTAGCCACCTATAACGGCGGGGAGCAAGCGGAGAACTTTCTGAACCCATCTAGAGGGGAGCGGATATGCCTTGTCCCATATTTGCCGAGAGGGCTTGGGTTTCCCATCCACCCATTCCTTCGCGGGCTCCTGGAGTTCTATGGTCTCCAGCTGCATATCTTCACTCCTGCCTCCATACTGCACATCGCAGGGTATGTTGCCTTCTGTGAGCTATTCCTGGGCTGCGAAGCTCATTTCGAGTTATGGAAGAGGCTATTCTGCCTTGTCCCTCGCAGTCAGGAGGGATCCATATATCAAGTGGGCGGAGCCGAAATATGGCGCATCGCCCATGCCGGATACCTGTCCGGCACTCCAAAGAAGGCATCCGAAGACTAGCCTTCGGAGTGGTTTTACGTAGATGATGTTCCCCTTTCGGACCCAGTCCGGCCGGGCCTTCCCGAGTTTACCAGCGCCCCGCTGAAGAAATGCCAAAACTGGCACCCACGGAGCCCTCTCGAGGAAGATGACAGAGAGGTCCTCTATTTGATGGGCAGGATAAAAATACTAGCCAAATCAGGATTGATAATAATAGAAGTCATGTCAATATGCATAATGCGGGGGGTGCAGCCACTTCAATATCGGGGGAAACCCATGTGGCACTTCAACGGAGAAGACGATGCCACCCACTGCGGTCGTAAAGGTCCAGACTCCGCCACCGCACTGGCGAAAATATTGTCCGATTTGTACAAAGGGGAAGAAGAGGAGTTCCTCCGCATTAAGCCACAGGATGGATTTTCCATGTACAACCCCCCAAGCTGGGTAAGCTGTCATCCCTCACTCGACTCTATTCATCCCTGTATCCTTTGTCACCAATCTTTTATCTTGCTATTTTCAAAGCAGGAACTAAGAAGGGCCATGGAAGAGTTCCACAACCTACCTCTGCAGCCAGAGGGTCCTGGCCGGGCTCTCGACCTCGGACTTGAAGAAGATCCGGATATATCCGTGGAGCTTGTTGACAGGACATTCTATCAAGCAAGCCGCGACGGCGCCTTGGTGGTCATCGTCGCCGATTATCCCGGGCTGCTCCCGGTGTCGAATGTAAGTAAAGATGGAGCCCTAACTTCCGAATTATGTCGTGCCTTAAGCGCACATGTTGTATTTTTTACAGAAACGGCCATTAGGACACCATGTCGAGCCCACGGGGGCTCATCAGCAAAGGGCACCCGGGCCAGGCAGGCTTAAGAGGAAGGCGATTAGGATTGAGACGCCGGGGCAGAGGTACAAATAAAACTTGCTCCGTGATTATCTTTGCCGAAATGTGACAGTTTTCATTATGTCCTGGCAGAAAAAACATCGGTCGGACTATATCCGGAGACCATGCCGACCATGCCTCGAGCAGCCGGATTCTTGAACCGGACTCACCGGTGGAGGCCGATGTGGGGGCAACACCAAATTGCCCTCCCACAGAGGATGTGGACAGGCTCTCCGCTACAAACTCCGAAGTGGAAAGCGCCATGAATCACCGGCGCCGATGGGCCGTACACCGCAATGGTATTTTCTCCGAGGAGGCTTTCAATGCCTTCAACTTCGGAGACGCATATATTCGCGCCGCTCAAGATGGACTTGCCAGAGCGACGGACCAGTATGTGAAGGATATACGGGTAAGAAAATTTGATAAGTATGTGTAGTAGTAGCCCCTGAGACTTGAAACAGTTGGCACAACTGATTTAAGGATCATTGTATGCATAGGTTCTTGTAGAGAAGAATACCCATTTATCACAAGAGCTGGAGGAATGTAACACCCAGTTGAAGGCCGTTGTTTCCTAACAAGAGGAAAAAAAGGCCTCTTCTAGTCGGACTTGCCTTGATAACGAAATTTGTAAGGATGTATACCAGATATTTATTCGGTTTGTTTTATAAATCTAACAAAAGATGCTGCAGACAATCTCGGAGAGAATCCGAAGATTGTGGAAGATAATGAGCCACATCTGCAAAGTCAGCTGAAGGCGGGCGAGCTTGTGCTGACGCAGGCAATTCAGGAGAAAAATAAGCTCCAAGATGCTAATCTCCGACTAAGCGTCGAATTAAAAGATGTTTAGGCTCAGCTCGCTGACTCCGTGAAGGAGAACAGGAGGCTGCGATGCGGCATTTATAGTAAGTGCTTAAATGAACTGTAGTACAGTTCGACGAGGAAGCGTATTGACAGAGGTATGTCTGTAGGTATGTTGACGGGCCGTCCTGAAGAGGAAATGCCCGGATCTGCAGGCGATATGCTGCAAGATTTTTCACACCTACATGAATGAATGCGGCAGGTGATGCATGGTATTGCCCGGGCCTTGTGGCCATCCACTTCCCTGCCGGGAGGCATCAGCAAGCTTGTAGAGATGCTCAAAGGAGCACGGCGGCGCTTCCGGTTATGGAAGATATCAGCCTACCGACAAGGTGCGAGGGAAGCCTGGGCCATGGTGAAGACGCGATACGCCAAGGCTGATCCGAACCATATGGCAAAGTCAGACCGGTGGGGTCAGATGGGTAAGAGATACCCGTAAGTCTGGTATATGACCAAGTAACGTTGGATGGAATAGAGGAAGAATATAGCCAGTCCAAGTGACTATGTAATTAAATGGACCTATGTAGTCCCTTGCCGGATTGGAAAGCATTTGTCATGGCGGACCTTTTTGCTTCAGCCCCCGGACCCGACAGTCCGAAGTGTATCTGAATACCCACACAACTATGAAAAACCGGGGTATGCATGGAAACCAGGCGTAGGGGTCATAAGTGCTTGAACAGACAAGTACCCAACTAGTTATGTTATATTACATGGATAGTAAGAAACATCTTCCAGAGAGAATAGTTCAATTAGGGGTTCCTTTCTCTGGGTGCGCATGCATCGATGTGCATGTCCGAATTGCGAACAAAAGCGCAGGAAACAAAACATCTGGGGATTCACATTGTAATAAACGAAAACATCTTTTGTTCACCGGCCGAATATTCCCTTAAGAACGCTAGCTTTCAGCTTCATCCAGTCTGAGGTACACATCCGGCTGAACCGGCAGTAACAATTGCAGAGGTGCTCCCCTTATGCCCTAGCTGAATTAACAGGAATGTAGGGCATAAACACAAGAGCCAGGCAACCCAGCATGGCCAAAACTTCAGTCATATCGATGCATATAATGGTGAAGAAAAGGCACATATGGAAAGAAAACGCATATGTGGCTGGCAAGAAGCCATTAAAGTAGTTATATTTAGCTTCCGTATAGGAAGCCCCCAGGTATAGTGTGCAGGCATAGTGCGGTCGGAGCGATCAAAGCATCCGTATAGTTTTTTAAGGCTGTACATGAAAAGGAAAAAAGGGGCAAGAAAGGAAGAAAGAGAACATAATTGAAGAAGCGGAGGTGAGGAGACGAACACTGGGTTCGGCACTAGACGTAGAATCTTTGGAGTCTGGCCGCGTTCCATGGGTTCGGCTCGAGTCTGTTATCAGATGCATTGCACAGACGGTACGCTCCTCCGATGAGAACTTTATCAATGATGAAGGGACCCTCCCACTTGGGTTTGAGCTTGCCCTTCTTCTTCTCAGGGAGGGTAGAACTAGTTCACCAATGTTATAAGTTTTGGACCGTACTTCTCTGCTTTGATACCTTTGAGCCTGTTGCTGATAAAATGCGGAACTGGCTTTTGTGACGTCACGGTCCTCCTCCAGGGCATCTAAGTTGTCCTGCCGATCTAATTCGGCTTCCTTATCTTTGTACATGTACACGCGAGGTGATTCATGGATTATGTCACAGGGTAGCACTGCTTCTGCACCATACACCATAAAAAATGGTGTGTATCCGGTGGTACAATTCGGCGTGGTCCGCAGCCCCCAGAGTACAGAGTCAGGCTCCTCGACCCAATGTGTGTCTGATTCCTTCAAGGGTCGCAATAGTCTAGGTTTGATGCCGCTCATGATGAGACCATTTGCACGTTCGACTTGACTGTTTGTTTGGGGGTGATAGACAGAGGTGTAATCGAGCTTGATGCCCATGTTACCGCACCAAGTTTTCACCTCATCAGCTGTGAAATTTGAGCCATTGTCAGTGATGATGCTGTGGGGGACACCGTAACGGTGTACGACCCCTGAGATGAAGTTTATCACTGGTCCGGATTCGGCTGTTTTAACTGGTTTGGCTTCTATCCATTTGGTGAACTTGTCCACCATGACCAATAAGTATTTTTTCTTATGGCTTCCCCCTTTAAGAGGTCCGACCACGTCCAGCCCCAAGACCACAAAGGGCCAAGTTATGGGGATTGTTTGGAGAGCGGTAGGGGGCATATGGCTCTGATTAGCAAAGAGTTGGCAACCAACGCAATGTTGGACAATGTCCTATGCGTCTGCCCGGGTTGTCAGCCAGTAGAAACCTGTATGGAAGGTGTCCGTGTCAAAACCGGCGGATCTTGGGTAGGGGGTCCCGAACTGTGCGTCTAGGCGGATGGTAACAGGAGACGAGGGACACGATGTTTTTACCCAGGTTCGGGCCCTCTTGATGGAGGTAAAACCCTATGTCCTGCTTGATTAATATTGATGATGTGGGTTACAAGAGTAGATCTACCACGAGATCAAGGAGGCTAAACCCTAGAAGCTAGCCTATGGTATGATTGTTGTTCGTCCTATGGACTAAAGCCATCCGGTTTATATAGACAAGGGAGAGGGCTAGGGTTACACAGAGTCGGTTACAATGGTAGGAGATCTACATATCCGTATCGCCAAGCTTGCCTTCCACGCCACGGAAAGTCCCATCTGGACACGGGACGAAGTCTTCAATCTTGTATCTTCATAGTCTTGGAGTCCAGCCGATGATGGTAGTTCGGCTATCCGGACACCCCCTAGTCCGGGACTCCCTCAGTAGCCCCTGAACCAGGCTTCAATGACGACGAGTCCGGCGCGCATGTTGTCTTCGGCATTGCAAGACAGGTTCCTCCTCCGAATAATTTATAGAAGATTGTGAACACCAGGATAGTGTCCGGCTCTGCAAAAATAAATTCCACATACCACCGTAGAGAGAATAATATTACACAAGATCAATCTGCTGACGTATTCTGTGGCGTAACGTCACACCACTTCCAAGCCTTTACTCGAATTGTTTCTATTGTTCCACCTCAGCGCGTTTAGCGAGGCAGTTTCCTTGGCACGTCTGTCGAAGCAGAGATCGTGTTCCCCATATTCCGGGATTCCCATCAATACGGACGTGGGTAACCCAACCGCGCCATCGATTGTGACTCTTGGGAGATAAGAGAGTTTTACCAGGCCGGTGGGGACGCGTGTTTCTGTCCGCCCATATAAGGGGATAAAGATCCAACCTCTTTACCTGCGCCTTCTTCCTCCTTGGCTTATCCATCTCTACGAACTCGAGCTCTAGCGCCCAAGCCCGCACATCTCACCTCAACCTTCTCCAAATATGTCCGGAGCGGGAGGCAAGTGGATGGCCTCCTCCGTCACGGAGGGGCATATCCAGAAGCTGCACAGCGCCGGATACTTGTCCAGCGACATCGCGCATCGGCTCCCCGACGAGGGAGAGCTCATCCCCACCCCCAGGCCCCATGAGAGGGTAGTATTCCTTCCCCATTTCCTCCACGGATTGGGCTTCCCACTTCATCCCTTCGTCCGGGGGCTCATGTTCTACTACGGCCTAGATTTCCATGATCTAGCCCCGAATTTTATTCTCAACATCTCGGCGTTTATCGTCGTGTGCAAGGCCTTCCTCTGCATCCAGCCCCACTTCGGCTTGTGGCTCAAGACATTCAGTGTCAAGCCGAAGGTTGTGAAGGGCAGCCAAGCGGAGTGCGGAGGCGCCATGGTGGGAAGGATGTCCCACGTTATGTGGCTGGAGGGCACCTTTGTGGAAACCATCAAGGGGTGGCAATCGGGGTGGTTCTACATCACTGAGCCGCGTGATCCCGAATGGGCAGCAGCCCCCAAATTCAGATCCGGCATCCCCACATGGCTCACCTCCTCGAAAGAGAGCGGCCGGATTTGGGGCGATTCGGAGGAGCTGACCGGACTCCAAGCCTGCGTCCAAAAGCTGGTGGACAAGAAGCTCAAGCTTGTCAACATAGTCCAGGTCATGCTCATCCGCCAGATTCTCCCGTGCCAACGACGCGGCTTCAATATGTGGGAGTTCGATCCGGCGCAGCACCAGACTTTGAATGGGCTCTTCGACACTACGTACGAAGAGGTCTGGAAGGTGCTGTTCAAGGGCACCGAGGCTCCCGCATCCGCTACCGAAGATCGCGGATTCAGCTCGCAGCGTCCAGCTGACGAGGTAAGTGATATTGTCCTTTACGGGATGCTTGTTATTCAGAGTTTGACTCTATGCGGGATCTAAACTCCCTTTCCTTTGACAGGACTGGCTGAAGAAGGCCGCACAGGCTATCCGTCCGGCCCCATTGCCAGAGGACCCAGCTGACGCCCGCCTAACGGGGCTGCTGGCTCCGGCACCCCACGTGGTGCCAGAGAAGAAGGCTAAGAAGAAGGCCACGGGGACTCGGAAGAGTTCCCGTTTTCAGGTGCTATCGGATGATGAATCCGAGGCCGACTCCTCCCACCAAGGCGAGGAGGAGAAGAAGAAAGCCTCTCCCCCAGCGGGGGAAGGGAGGAAAAGGAAGGCCTACCCAACAAGGGAGGCCGAAGGGTCCAAGAGGGGAAAAACTCTTCCCCCGGACTGTTCCGCCAACGCTAGTGACGACGACAAGGACTGGCCTCCAAGGGCCAAGCCTCTGGCGATATCGTAAGTATCCGGACTCCCGAATAACTTCAAGGTTTTCGTTTTCCGCCACATTATGTCTTTCTAATGCCGCATACAACCCTGCAGTCCGCCTAAGGATGATCTCCCCACTTCATCGAGCGGGTCCTTAGGGGCGTCGGATATGGATTCTCTTCCGACTGCATCCACCCCCCGTGATGCGGACGATGCCGAGGTGGGATCCCAGGAAGGGACCCACCAGGAGGAGAGGGCCCCGGAGGTGTCGCAGGACAACCTCCCGGACTTTGCACCGGACTCAGCCCCGGAACCCATAGTGGCTCCGGAGTCCGGCGGGCGACCCCTTCGTAAGAAGGGCAAGACCGCGACGCCGGCTGCTTCCGTCCAACCGGAGGTGCCGGATAATTTGCTGGAGGCGCTCAACGGCGCCTCCATCAAAGAGGAACACCGCACTGTTATGAGTGTGGTGATTTAGAAGGTTCAGCTCGCCAAGAGCGGGCTGACCGAAGCCTGCAGCAGCCTTCTAACAGGCTTTGAGGTAAGAATTTCAATATATGTAAAATGGTACCGCATAGACAGTAGCCCCTGATGCTCGGTTCGGTGTTCGGAAAGAAAAGCCGGACTGAGGATCTTTAGAAAGATAAACGCAGGAGTCATGAAAATATGTCAATATGGGATTGCAGGTTGTGCTGCTGACCTCTGCCGCACTGACTGCGGAGGTCAATTCTTTGAAGGAAAACCTCGAGCGGTCCGAGAACGAGCTCGGCCATGCCAAGAAGCAGCCCGAGGAAAAAGAAGGTGAGTAATACCTTATGAAAATTGTACCTTACAGAAAAGGATTTGGTTGCAAGAAAAATGACAAGGATAACTGGGGTATTGCAGGGGCCACTAACGAGGTGGCGACCCTGAAGGAGGCGGTGGCCACGGCCGAACGCAATGCGGCTGCGGAGCGCACCGAGCGAGAGAAACAGGAGGCGCGGGTGGCGGAGGTACAGCAAGAGCTCTAGGATCTCGTGAGGAAACATGAGAGCCTGGAGCGTGACTCGAAGACTCGAGAGTCTGAGCTTGCAACGGCTCTTGAGAGTGCCAAAGCCACTAAGGCCGGAGCCTACAAGGCCCTCCAGGAGATAGAGGCGGTGAAAAAAATAGCAGCGGGTAAGGCATTTTTCATGCAAAGTAAGCATGTGAGTGTTAATTACCTGTTGCTTACCCGAATTCGGAGCTCTCCAGGAGCGTTCGCAGATCTTCCCCGCAGCGTGTCCGATGCTGCCGCATTCTACCGGGCCGAGGAGGGGAGCTCAACGGAGAAGGTCTTCTGGTCTCAGTATGCTGAGGCCGGACATCCGGTGCCCCTGAGCGACCAGCTGAAGCAGCTGGTCGAGCTCCACAAGGCGGCCGAACAGGCCATGAAGGGCCTCATAGTTCGGCTGCGGCCTAAGGAGGCTATACCTGGGAGCTACTTCGGCCTGGTGCGGCGGCTGGTGGACGCGTGCCCGTGGGTTGAAGTTATCAAGCACTCCGCCTGTATCGAGGGTGCGCGTCGGGCCCTTGCCCGCGCAAAGGTGCAGTGGGGCAAGATGGATGCCCAGAAGCTTGTGACGGACCCCCCCACCAGAGGGCAAGGAGCATCGCACGCCCGAGATGTATTATAGGAGTGTGCTGAAGGGCGCCCGCATTATTGCGGGTGAGTGCTCCAAAGAAGAAGTTTTTGAGTAGACTCGTGTTTTGTTATCCTGTGCGCTGAAAACTAAGTTCATATGCGCGAAGCAACAGTTGTTAATTTAAAATATTACCTTCTGTGCGGCTATTTATCAAATCTGAGAGATGGCAAGTTGTCGGCTTCAGCCCCCATGCCACGAGTGCTGGGGTGTTCGGGACAAATTCGGGCACTCTTGTTCCCATATTTGGGTCCATCGAGGGAGGCGCTCAACACAACGAACAAGGCAACCGGACTTATAATGCTTGAACACTCTCACTTAGCCATAGAATTCTATAATTTTAAATTTCGGCGAAGCCCCTAGTTTTCGGAAGGCCAAATTTGGGGCGCTATCCACGCCTTGGCCGGACAGAATCCGACTCCTCGCTCGAAGCGGCATAAGTCTTTAGGGACTCGCAAAGAACCTCTCGAACAGCGACCATCTCTCGCCTCATCATGACGGTCAGTTTTAGCTTTCTCCACTGAGGCGTTAACCCAGCTCAACTGGGGTGCAATCGCAGTGGTTCTCCCAGTGCTACCTGGTGCGGTTGAGCCGCAGTCTGGGCTTATCGTGGTCGAGCCCCTTGCCCCATGCCCATGGTATCTTCAAAGCGTAATGGAGTACGCGAAGGGTCTGTCTTAATGTTTTACAGGGGCTGGGGTTGGGGCCGCACTGCTACGCGTGCTCGGAACGTGCCAGGTGGTCGTGTTGTAGGTTACTCCGGGCACGCTTAGCTGTGTCTAGCCGCTTGGCAGCCGGACTCGAGAATTGCCTTAAAAGGCTGCTTTGTACTTCTGCCGCGAGAGTCGCTGTATGTTCCTCCGTTCGGAGGGAGCGTTCAGTGTTTCCGATGACCGTGATGACTCCTCTAGGGCCTGGCATCTTGAGCTTGAGGTATGCGTAGTGCGGCACCGCGTTGAACTTTGCGAACACGGTACGTCCGAGCAAGGCATGATAGCCACTGCGGAACGGGACTATGTCGAAGATTAACTCCTCGCTACGGAAGTTATCCGGGGATCCGAAGACCACTTCCAGTGTAACTGAGCCTGTACAATTGGCTTCTACACCTGGTATGACGCCTTTAAAGGTCGTCTTGGTAGGTTTAATCCTTGAGGGGTCTATGCCCATTTTGCGCACCGTGTCCTGATAAAGCAGGTTTAGGCTGCTACCGCCGTCCATCAGGACTCTGGTGAGATGAAATCCATCGACGATTGGGTCTAGAACCAATGCGGCGAACCCACCATGGCGAATGCTAGTGGGGTGGTCCCTTCGGTCAAAGGTGATCGGGCAAGAGGACCATGGATTGAACTTCGGGGCAACTGGCTCCGTCGCGTATACATCCCTGAGTGCACGCTTCCGCTCCCTTTTGGGTATGTGCGTGGCATATATCATGTTCACCGTCCGCACCTGTGGGGGGAAACCCTTTTGTCCTCTATTGTTCGGCGGTCGGGTCTCTTCCTCGTCGTCTCTATGTAGCCCCTTGTCGCTGTTTTCGGCAATTAACTTGCCTGCCTGCTTGAACACCCAACAGTCCCTATTGGTGTGGTTAGCTGGCTTTTCAGGGGTGCCATGTATCTGGCAGAAGCGGTCGAGAATTCAGTCCAAATTGGACGGACCCTGAGTTGTTCTTTTGAACGGCTTTTTCCGTTGACCGGGTTTAGAGCCTCTGAATCCGGCATTGACTGCCGTATCCTCACTGTTATCGCCATTAATGCGGCATTTGTTTTTGTTGCGACGCGACCTGCCACTACGGTCCTTGATATCCGGATTGCCAGAATTTTTATTGAGGTTGTTGCTGCGTGCTAGCCAGCTGTCCTCACCCGCACAGAAGCGGGTGATGAGTGATGTAAGGGCTGCCATGGATTTCGGCTTTCCCTGTCCCAGGTGCTGGGAAAGCCACTCGTCACGGATGTTATGCTTGAAGGCCGCGAGGGCCTCGGCATCCGGACAGTCGACGATTTGGTTTTTCTTGGTTAAGAACCGTGTCCAGAATTGTCTGGCCGATTCGTCTGGCTGCTGAATTATGTGGCTTAGGTCATCTGCATCTGGTGGTCGCACGTACGTGCCTTGGAAGTTATCGAGGAATGCGGCTTCCAGGTCCTCCCAACTCCCGATTGACTCTGCTGGCAAGCTGTTAAGCCAGTGCCGGGCTGGTCCTTTAAGTTTGAGTGGGAGATATTTGATGGCGTGGAGATCGTCTCCACGGGCCATGTGGATGTGGAGGAGATAGTCCTCGATCCAGACCGCGGTGTCTGTTGTGCCATCATAAGATTCAATATTGACGGGTTTAAACCCTTCTAGGATTTGATGATCCATTACCTCATCTGTGAAGCACAGTGGGTGTGCGATGCCTCTGTACTGGGCGATATCGCGACGGAGCTCAAAAGAGCTTTGTCTGTTGTGTTCGGCCCGGCCGGACTTACTGTGTCCGGGGTGACGGTGATCATCACGTATCGTGGGGTGCCCACGTGATCCATAGATCGATCTTGATTGTCTTGCCTTATCCTCCAATATGTCTCGCAGGTCCGGAGTGTTCCCCTGTGGCCTTGTGCTTTTCGAGCGATGCCGGGGTACGGGTCTAGTGAAGGGCCTTGAGGCCTCTCTGTCGCGACCACGGGGTGGTCGATCAGCCGTATTGTCTCCTGGTGAAGTGGGATCATATGCCTCCACCTCTAATCGGGGGCGCAGCTTACGTTTGGGGTAGCTTTTGGAGGGGCGTTCGAGTTCATGCTCTTCGGCCGCGAGGACTTCGGTCCATCTGTCGGCTAGCAGATCTTGATCATCTCTAAGCTGCTGCTGCTTTTTCTTGAGGCTGTTTGCCGTGGCCATAAGCCTGCGTTTGGAACGCTCCTGTTCGACGGGATCCTCAGGCACGACGAATTCGTCATCGTTGAGGCTGGCTTCGTCTCCGGAGGGAGGCATATAGTCCTCTACCTCTTCTTCGGCCACTCTCTCATGAGGGCTGGCGTCCCCCTCCTCCTGTGCTGGATCTTGCTGGAGTGGGTTGTCTTCGGCGCTATCCGGTGTATTATTGTCTCCGGTGCCGGAATCCTCATTCTTGCTATGGCGGGATTTAGAGCGGCGCCGCTGACGCCGGTGCTTGGGTTGTTTCTTGGAGGGGTCATCCTCCACTATTCCTTCGCCGTTCCCATCCTTTGGGATATCCACCATGTATATGTCGTATGAAGAGGTGGCTTTCCAGTGCCCAGTGGGCGCTGGTTCTTGGTCGTCTCCGGCATCGTCATCCATACCGTCGATGTCCTCAGAGTCGTAATCTAGCATGTCGGTTAGATCGTCGATAGTGGCTACCAAGTGGATGGTGGGTGGGCTCTGAATTTCTTCGTTGTCCGCATCCCAACCGTCCTGGCCGCAGTCCGGCTAGGCCTCTCCTGATAACGAGAGGTACTTTAGCGAACTCAAGATGTCGCCAAAAGGTGAGTGTTGAAAGATGTCCGCCGCGGTGAACTCCATGATCGGCGCCCAATCGGATTCGACTGGAGGGGGCGCGGGAGGTCTGGAGTCCGGCAAGGAGTCCGGCACCTCGGAGTCACGAGCTTCATGGGGGACAAGATCGGTGTTCGGCTCTATCGCCGTAGAGGTTGCAGCCCCCGAGGCGGTGTCTAGCCATCCATCCTTGGTCTGCGTGGCCGGCTCCGAGTCGAAGATCGGAGCGGGTTCGAGTGCGGCCTCCAGGGTACTGTCCGGCTGCAGAGCTAAATCATGCCCATCGTGATAGTACAGCACGCTCGGCTGTGGCTCGAATCCGTCGAGGATCAAGTCCCCGCGGATGTCAGCCGTGAAGTTCAAACTTCCAAATCTGACCTGACGGCCAGGGGCGTAGCCTTCGATCTGCTCCAGCTGGCCAAGCGAATTGGCCCGCAGTGCGAAGCCGCCGAATACGAAAATCTGTCCGGGGAGGAAGGTCTCACCCTGGCCTGCATCGTCGTTGATGATCGAAGAAGCCATCGAGCCTATCGGTGACGACACAGAGGAACTCTCAATGAAAGCACCAATGTCGGTGTCAAAACCGGCGGATCTCGGGTAGGGGGTCCCAAACTGTGCATCTAGGCGGATGGTAATAGGAGACGAGGGACACGATGTTTTTACCCAGGTTCGGGCCCTCTTGATGGAGGTAAAACCCTACGTCCTACTTGATTAATATTGATGATGTGGGTTACAAGAGTAGATCTACCACGAGATCAAGGAGGCTAAACCCTAGAAGCTAGCCTATGGTATGATTGTTGTTCGTCCTATGGACTAAAGCCATCCGGTTTATATAGACATCGGAGAGGGCTAGGGTTACACAAAGTCGGTTACAATGGTAGGAGATCTACATATCCGTATCGCCAAGCTTGCCTTCCACGCCAAGGAAAGTCCCATCCGGACACGGGACGAAGTCTTCAACCTTGTATCTTCATAGTCTTGGAGTCCGGCCGATGATGGTAGTTCAGCTATCCGGACACCCCCTAGTCCGGGACTCCCTCAGAAGGCCTTGCTTATAAGCTTCCGAGCTGCAGCATGGTGCCCGCCGAGTCCGAAATGGATTTCGGGTAAGAGCTGCCACCCTTCCTCTTCGGAGATGCATCTTTGTAGCACTCCGGTAGTGCTTTTGTTGTAGAGCTCTCCTTCATGGACTTTGTAGGCCTTAGAACATCACACAATACAACGTGCCTCATTTTGGTCCTCGGGGAGCTATTGCCTATTTAGGTAGGCTAAGAAGGGCTCGGTCCACGGGGCGATAACAGCCATGATTTCATGGGCCGAAGGTGTTATTTCGATGGCAGAGCCTCCGATTACGTCAGATGGTTCGGAATCTGGGGTTGTATTCGGAGCCGGACTAATATTGCTGGACTCCCCTTCCCATACCACGGACGGCTTGAACATCCTTTCCAAGAAGATATTAGGTGGGATGGGGTCGCGTTTAGCGCTGATGCGGGCGAGGATATCCGCCGCTTGATTATTTTCTCTGACCACATGGTGGAATTCGAGCCCCTCGAACCGAGCTGACATTTTGAGGACTGCATTATGATAAGCCGCCATTTTTGGATCCTTGGCATCAAAGTCTCCATTTATCTGAGATATTGTGAGGTTCGAGTCCCCGCGTACTTCGAGGTGTTGAATCCCATGGAGACTGCATCCGAAGACCATGCAACAGAGCCTCGTATTCGGCTACATTGTTGGAGTCTGTGTATAATATTTGGAGTACGTATTGGACCGTGTCTCCGGTGGGGGACGTCAGGACAACACCCGATCCCAATCCGGCCAGCATTTTAGAGCCGTCGAAGTGCATGATCCAATTGGAGTACGCGTCGTACTCTTTAGGGAGTTCGGCTTCTGTCCATTCGGCAACGAAGTCAGCCAGTACTTGCGACTTAATGGCCCATCGTGGTTTGTATGTTTATGTCGAACGGAAGGAGCTCGATAGCCCATTTAGCAATTCGGCCCGTTGCGTCGCGGTTATTTATTATATCATTTATAGGTGCTTCGGAGGCCACCATAATCGAACACTCTTGAAAGTAATGTTGTAGCTTCCTGGATGCCATGAAGACCGCGTACGCTATCTTTTGATAGTGTGGGTACCGAGATTTGCATGGAGTGAGGACAGTGGACACGTAATATACCGGCTTTTGGAGCGGGAACTTGTGTCCGTCTGCTTCTCGTTCGACGACGAGCACTGCGCTTACAACTTGGTGTGTTCCCGCTATGTATAATAGCATGGGCTCGCCAGTATTTGGCGCGGTCAGGACTGGGTTGGTGGCCAAGAGTGCCTTTATTTCTTCCAGTCGGGCCGTGGCCGCATCCATCCACTCGAAGTGTTCGGTGCATCAAAGAAGACGATAAAGAGGTAGTGCCTTTTCTCCTAATCGGCCCATTGAGCCATTCCTCCAATACGGTTCCGCGCCTTGCATCGGGCTTTGATTTTTTGGTAATTGAATCGGGTAACTTACGAGAGTTCGCCCTTTTAGTTCGGATGAAGGTTTTAGTGAGAGCCGGATTATCCCAGAAGTTTTTTTGGGTTTTCCAAGTGCTTTCCATTGCGCAGTATTTCTGCACTATGGCCGCTAAGTCAGCGAAGTGTACTATGTCACGGCGACCTATAGCGTTGAGTATCCCTTTGTCCGTGCAATTTTTGCAAAAGAGGGAGATTGCGTCTTCCTCGTGACAGTCCTTGACCTTGTTTATCACAAGGAGGAATCTGGCCCAGTAATGATGTACTGTTTCTTGGGGCTCTTGTCTGATATGGGAAAGATTGATTATATCTGGGTGGGTGGGCAGATTTAAGTCCGAATCCTGACCTGATCTGAGACCCAGGGGCAGAGAAGCTTCCGAGCTTGGCGGCACGGGCTCCGGGATGTTGCCTATTTTTTCTGGCCCGCCGCACGATTCTAAGTTCGGGGTTTGGGCCATGTCCTCCCGCAAACGGGTATCGGGCTTGGAGAGCTCGGGAATCCGGACATAGTTCGTCCTCAAGATAGAGGGAGAATCCATACGTTGTTCTTCCAAGACCGCTATCTCATGGGTGACCGGCGGAGAGTTAATCTCCCTTTGGTCGGGTTTAAGCCCAATCTGATCATAGTCCATAGCGACACCGAGAGCAGCGATGCGATCCAAGAGCTCATTAAGGGAGGAGAGCTCCATTGGATCCATATGTTAGCCAAGTTCCGAATCGACATGGAGGTTGTTTTTGATGACCTGAGAAGTCATTGTCGGCGTAAGAGCCGATCAGGCGGTCACGACGAAGCTGCCTAGTCAGAGAGTTTGGCCTAGAGCCATGGCTCCCCCGGAGGTGAAGTTGTCCTTGACAACGAGGCGAGCCATCAAGCCTTACCGTGACGACACATAGGAACTCTCAATGAAAGCACCAATGTCGGTGTCGAAACCGGCGGATCTCGGGTAGGGGGTCCCGAATTGTGCGTCTAAACAGGAGGCAGGGGACACGATGTTTTACCCAGGTTCGGGCCCTCTCGATGGAGGTAATACCCTACTTCATGCTTGATTGATCTTGATGATATGAGTATTACAAGAGTTGATCTACCACTAGATCGTAGAGGCTAAACCCTAGAAGCTAGCCTATGGTATGATTGTTGTTGTCCTACGGACTAAACCCTCCGGTTTATATAGACACCGGAGGGGGCTAGGGTTACACAGAGTCGGTTAAAGAGAAGGAGATCTACATATCGGAATCGCCAAGCTTGCCTTCCACGCAAAGGAGAGTCCCATCCGGGCACGGGACGAAGTCTTCAATCTTGTATCTTCATAGTCCAACAGTCCGGCCAAAGGTATAGTCCGGCTGTCCGGATACCCCCTTATCCAGGACTCCCTCAGCCGGAGCTCGCAACTGCGGGCACGAGCACGGTCCAGCCAATGACACAGCGCGCGGCGCACTGTGCTCGTCATCTTCCCCTCGCCCCTGTGCTCCTTCGCGCTCTCCAATAGTTCCCGCGTGAGCTCCGTCCTCTTCCCCCTCTCTCACTGACACCATTCGTCGCTGGGTGCCGTGGACAGGTGTCCTCCGACGGAGCACGAACCCTCTCGCCGCTCGCCTATAAATACAGCCATCCCCAGCCTCCTCGAGCACCCCACTACACTCACACACACCCCACAAGCTAGTAGAAGCCGTAGCCCGGCCGGGCAGGACGCGGGCTGCCATCCCCGAGCTCGTGCTTGCCAGTGATCCCCTCGGGTCGTCCCCGTAGCTCCAGCCCCTCCCAGGCCAGGGCAACCCTTCCAGGGCCTCCGCCACTCTCCGGTGAAGTTGTTCCGCCCTGTTGGAGCCCCTGGAGCCGCCCCTAGCCGCCGTCGTCTTCATCTCCGACGACCGAGGCCCTCTACCTCCGCTGGAGAGGTTGTTTCCGACGCCGTCCGACCACCCCTAGCCATGCTACGGGTAAGGGCAGGTGCGCCTCCGTCTCCTCTATCGATCCCTATCGGTGTCAAAACCGGCGGATCTCGGGTAGGGGGGCCCAAACTGTGCGTCTAAGACTAATGATAACAGGAGGCTGGGACACGATGTTTACCCAGGTTCGGGCCCTCTCGATGGAGGTAAAACCCTACTTCCTGCTTGATTGATTTTGATGATATGAGTATTACTAGAGTTGATCTACCACGAGATCAGAGAGGCTAAACCCTAGAAGCTAGCCTATGGTATGATTGTTGTTCTGTCCTATGGACTAAACCCTCCGGTTTATATAGACACAACAGAGGGCTAGGGTTACACAGAGTCGGTTTACAGAGGAGGAGATCTACATCCGAATCGCCAAGCTTGCCTTCCATGCCAAGGAGAGTCCCATCCGGACACGGGACGAAGTCTTCTGTCTTGTATCTTCATAGTCCAACAGTCCGGCCAAAGTATATAGTCTGGCTGTCCGGATACCTCCTTATCCATGACTCCCTTAGTAGCCCCTGAACCAGGCTTCAATGACGATGAGTCCAACGCATAGATTGTCTTCGGCATTGCGAGGCGGGTTCCACCTCCGAATACTCCAAAATTAATTCCGAACACAAGGATCGTGTCCGGCTTTGCAAGATAAATTCCATATATCACCGTAGAGAGAATAATAATCCACGAATCTGATCTGCTGACAATTCTTCAAAAAGTGACATCACGCCACGGTCCAATTTTTATTCGAACCATTTTTTATAACTTGCTACCGCACACACCATGAGGCGGTTTCCTTGGCACGTCCTGTCATGGCAGAGATCGTGTCCCCCTTACTACGGGATTCTCATCAATACGGGTATGGGTAATCCAACCGCGCCTGTTGGCATGACTCCGTGTTTTAGGCAAGTCCCGAATAACCATGTTTGGGGACGCTTGATATTCCCCCCCCCCTTATAAAGGAGCCGAGGCCTCGCACATCTCGCATCCTGAGTTCCAACACCCAAAGCTTGAGCCTAAGCACCCCGGATCTTTGATTATGTCCGGATCTGACCATCAAGGCCGATGGATGGCTTCCTATATCATAGAGGAGGATATTAAGAAGCTCAAGGGGGCTGGGTATTTGAATGCCGATGTCAAGCACAGGCTTCCTGCTCCCGAACAGGTTATCCCCGCTCCCGAGACCAACGAGAGGGTCGTATTCGTCTCCCACTTCCTCCGGGGATTAGGTCTTACTCTTGACCCCTTTGTGAGGGGGCTCATGTTCTACTATGGGCTAGATTTCCATAATCTAGCTCCGGACTCCATCCTCCACATCTCGTCATTTATCGTTCTGTGTGAAGCCTTCCTCCACATCACCCCCACTTCGGCCTATGGCTCAAGACTTTCAATGTGAAGCCGAAGATGATTGAGGGGCGACACGCAGAGTGCGGAGGCGCCATAATAGGCAAGAACGTCGATGCCCCATGGCCCCAAGGCTCCTTCCCGGAGGTATCTGATATATGGCAACGGAGGTGGTTCTATGTCATAGCTCCTCGAGGCTCAAAGTGGGCGGCCGCGCCCGCCTTCCGCTCGGGCCCTCCACCTCAGCTGGCATCATGGGCCAACGTGGGACTAAACTGGGGGCCTGCGAATGATGTACCAATGCTGCAAAGCCGCATTCGGGAGCTCCTCGAGAGGGACATTAGTCTTGTCAAAATAATCCAGGTAATGCTAGTTCGGCGGATCCTGCCGTGCAAACGTCGACCTCTCCAGATGTGGGAATTCAATCCAGAAGGTCCGCGAACCATCCATCATTTCTCCGGCATGATGCCCGAAGGGATGTATAAGTTGTTCTTCGGACCATGAATAGAGTGTCCGGACACCACCGAGGTTGCGGGCCTGAGCTGCAATCGCATCGATACCCAAGTAAGTAACCCTATAACCGAACACCTTGCTTATATCTGTCATAGCATTGTTTTGAACACTGTCCGCAACCAGGATTGGCTTAGCAAGGCAGAGAGGATCAGGTGTCCGGCCCCGCTTCCTGAAGGCTCGCCTGTCCCGGCAATGGCCAGGATCCTTGAACGGACACTAAGTCAGGTGCCATCAGAGAAAGCCGAAGGGAAGAGTGGGGAGGCCAAGAGTGGGCCTCACACATTGCGCATCCAAACCGGGGGAATTGGCTTCTCCACGGAGAAGGAGAATCAGGGAGACGAATCTGAGATTTCCTCCCCCCGCGGAAAGAAGAGGGCCGCCTCCGAAGACTTGGAGACGGGGGCGCCTAAACAAGGGAAGAGAACTTCACCAAAGGGCCCTGCCCCAAAGGGGGTCCTCACCGCACAGTGCCCGAAAACGGGCCAGCCCTCCACCGAGCTGTAAGTTTTAATTAAACAAGGAACACATTGCATTTTCCTCCGAGAGTAATAACCGGGACCTGTTTTTGTAGTCCGGCCAGCAGTTCATCTCAACAAGGCTCGTCCTCGGGGGATCTTCCTCCGGAGATGATGGAGAGTGAAACCCCACCTGCCTCTCCATCCCGTGAAGCTGGCGACCCTAAGGTATCGTCACGGAGGAGTCCAGATCCAATGGGGCCGGAAGCTAACACTTCAACTGGCCCGAGCCCAGCGTGCTTGGCTCCTGTGGCGGACAAGGAAAAGGGTCCGGGAGAGTCCGGTGTCCGGCCGAGCACACTGACGGGCCTCCTGGAGTCAACTATTCTCTTGGAGGATCATCGTACATTAATGGGTAGAGTGCTGGAGAAAATCTCCTCCGCCACAAGCGGTTTAAATGAAGCTTTCAAAAGCCTGGTCAAAGGCTTTGAGGTAGGCCGCGAAAATACGCAGCTTTTAGTTGTACCACATGCGATACATGCGCTATGTATAGATAGTAGCCCCTAAGACTATGGATGCCAGCCGATGGCGGCGAACGGAGGATCAAATTCCCAGATAATAATCGCACTTGTATTTTTGTGCAGGTTACTAAGGGTTTGGCTGTAGACCAAGCCGCTGAATGCGCCAAATTGAGGCAGCAAATTGACGTGGTGGAAGCCGACGTCACGCTTGCTAACAAGCGATTCGAGGAGTCGTAGAGTATGTTTTCCTATATCCACATCTATTTTAGGAAATTGCAAGAAGATTGTAATATTGATGTGACGTGATGTAGTTGCGGGAGGAGGAAATCTTGTAACCCGACTTTTGGGCTTCGGCTTGGCGTCGGCCGCGCTCTGGAGGGCCTTTGCAAGCTCAGACGCTTGCATCTTGTAGTCATGCTCCAGGGAGCCGAACTTTTTGCCGAGCTCCTGGAGCTCCTGCTGTACCTCTCCCACCAGAGCATCTTGCTTCTTCGGCCTGCCCCAGTTCGCGCTTGAGTTCGGCAACCTCAGCCGTGCACGCAGCAACGGTCAGCAGCAGTGCTTGTTTAATTCATTCAGACAAATACCATTAGCTTCCTGCGGTTTTTTAGTTGACCCTCCATTTGGCTATTCTTTCCGAACACCAACCAGGTATCAGGGGCTACTGTGTATCGGGTGATATTTTCTCACACTTTCTTTACCTCAAAGCATGTTAGCAGGCTGGTGCAGGCTTCAATCAATCCGCCCTTGGCGGACCGAACCTTCTCAATCACCGTACCCATAAGTGTACGGTGTTCATCTTCGATGGAAGCGCCTCGAAGCACTTCCAACAAATTATCCGATGCCTCCGGCTGGGCGGAGGTCATCGGCGCGGCCGGCTCGCCCTCCTTCGAGAGGGACTGCTTACTGGAATCCGAAACCTTTGTAGGCTCCGGCACAGTAACCGGCTGGGAGCCAGACTTGTTGTGGCTCCCGTTAGCATAATCCATGGGGTTCTCATCCCCCATGTGTCCGGCGCCCAAGATTTTGCCTTGGGGAACCCCCGGGGCCGTCGCCTCCTGCTCTGGCATCCTCCGGGACAACACCTCGGTGTCATCCACGGGTCGTGGGGACGTTGCTGTAGGGAGCGAATTCATCTCCGACTCGTTTAGAGACTCCTCCGAAGAGGACTCCTCGAGATCGGACCCGGCCGGACTGCATAAACATGTCTGGCGTCATTATAAACCATGAGGTCAAAGTCGCACAAAAAGTATTATGGAATGCGGATACTTACGACCTCGCCCGGGGCTTGCCCCTGGGCAGCCACTCCTCGTCACAGAAAGCGGCGGTAGTGGAGTGATCAGAAAGGGACGCTCTTCCCTTCTTCGGCGTCCCGGCCTCCCCGGATGGGGCGGCCTTCCTTTTCTTCTCCTCCCTAGCTCGGGGAGGAGGCATTTCTTCATGTTCTCCCCCGTCTTCGGGGGGAGAGTCTTCCTCGCCGTCTTCAGGTGATGACTCTATCACGGCCTTGCGTCGGGGACCTTTTCTGGTCCCCACAGCCACCTTCTTGGACCCTCCGCCCCCTCGGTTGAGGCGGCCTTCTTCTTCTTCCTCTCCTCCCCTTCGTGGGAGGAGTGTTCCTCGTCATCTTCGGGTGAGGCGTCTGGTGCGGCTTCGCGCCGGAGACCCTTACGGGTCCCTGCGGCCTTCTTCTCGGCCTTTTCTCCGGCACCTTGTAAGGCGCCGGAACCAACATGTCCGCTAGGAGTGCGCTCGCTGGGTCCTCAGGCAATGGGGCCGGACAGTTAATCCGCTCCGCCTTCTCCACCCAGTCCTGTTCGGTCAGAATAGTGACCTAAGAATCCTCCCATGAACATACCAGGAAAGAAATATCTTATAAAAAACCCGAGGACTTACCGGATTGGCGAGGCGGCTTGCGCTGAGCCCCCGGTCCTCGGAAAGGGGAGGAGGAACTTCGCCGGTCTTGAACAACACCTTCCAGATTTCTTTGTGCGTTGTGCTGAAGAGCTCTAGCAGCGTCTGGTGCTCGGCCGGGTCGAACTCCCACATATCAAATGCCCGTCTTTGACACGGGAGAATCCGGCGAATGAGCGTGACCTGGACCACGTTGACAAGCTTGATCTTCTTGTCCCTCATACTTCGGATGCAGGTCTTGAGTCTGGCCAGCTCTGTGGGTTCGCCCCAAGCCAGGCCCTGCTTCTCCCAACAAGTGAGCCGCGTGGGGATTCCGGATCTGAATTTGGGGGCCGCCACCCAGTTGGCGTCGCGCGGCTCGGTGATGTAGAACCACCCTGCTTGCCACCCCTTTACGGTCTCCACGAAGGAGCCGTCGAGCCATGTGACGTTGGGCATTTTGCCCACCATGGCACCTCCGCACTCCGCCTGTTGGCCGCTCATGATCTTCGGCTTCATGCAGAAGATCTTCAACCATAGGCCGAAGTGGGGCTTGATGCGGAGGAATGCCTCGCACACGACAATGAACGTCGAGATGTTGAGGACGAAATTCGGGGCCAGATCGTGAAAATCTAGCCCATAGTAGTACATAAGCCCACAGACAAATGGGTGGAGTGGAAACCCTAGTCCGCGGATGAAATGAGGGAGAAATACTACTCTCTACTGAGACTTCGGAGTGGGAAAAATATGTACCTCTGTTGGAAGCATGTGCGTGATGTTCCCGGCCAGGTATCCGGTTTCTCGAAGCTTGGTGATGTTCTCCTCTGTGACAGAGGAGGCCATCCACTTGCCTCCCGCTCCGGACATGATGCGATCCTAAAGAGAAGGTGAGAACTGGGCGCTGGAGCTCAAGGGTGCGAAAGCGGATGAGCAAAGGAGGAAGAAGGCATGGGTGAAAATGGGAGATCTCTATCCCTTTATAAAGGCGACGTAGAATGTGCGCCTCCCCACTTGCCTCTCGAAATTTCTTATCTTTCCAAGCGCCTCGATTGATGGCGCTGGTTGGGTTACCCATACCCGTATTAATGGAGATCCCGCGATAAGGGGACACGATCTCTGCTTTGACAGGACATGCCAAAGAAACTGCCTCGCGATGTGTGCGGGAGCAGGTTGTAAAAACGGTTCGAATAAGTTACCGAGCTATGGCGTGATGTCACACAACGAAGAATTGTCGGCACATCAGATTCATGGATTATTACTCTCTCTACGATGGTATTTATCTTACAGAGCCGGACACGGTCCTAGTGTTCGAAATCAACTTTGGAGTATTCGGAGGTAGAACCCACCTCGCAATGCCGAAGACAATCTACGCGTCGGACTCATCATCATTGAAGCCTGGTTCAGGGGCTACTGAGGAAGTCCTGGATAAGGGGGTATCCGTACAGCCGGACTATATACTTTGGCCGGACTGTTGGACTATGAAGATACAAGACAGAAGACTTCGTCCCGTGTCCGGATGGGACTCTCCTTAGCGTGGAAGGCAAGCTCGGCGATTTAGATGTAGATCTCCTCCTCTGTAAACCAACTCTGTGTAACCCTAGCCCTCTCTGGTGTCTATATAAACCGGAGGGTTTAGTCCATAGGACACAACAACAATCATACCATAGGCTAGCTTCTAGGGTTTAGCCTCCCTGATGTCGTGGTAGAACAACTCTTGTAATACTCATATCATCAAGATCAATCAAGCAGGAAGTAGGGTTTTACCTCCATCGAGAGGGCCCGAACCTGGGTAAACATCGTGTCCCCTGCCTCCTCCTACCCGAGATCCGCCGGTTTTGACACCGACATTGGTGCTTTCATTGAGAGTTCCTCTGTGTCATCGCTGTAAGGCTAGATGGCATCTCCAACCTTCAACCACGATGCCCTAGGTGAGACTTTTCTCCCCGGACAGATCCTCATGTTCGGCGGCTTCGCACTGCGGGCCAACTCGCTTGGCCATCTGGAGAAGATCGATAGCTACGCCCCTGGCCATCAGGCCAGGTTTGGAAACCTAAACTACACCGCCGACATCCACGGAGACTTGATCTTCAACGGATTCGGCCCCGTGTCAGGAGCACCGAACGATCATGACAAGCATGACCTAGATCTGCAGTCGGACAGTATTCGGGACATCGCACCTGCCACCGCTCCGGACTTTGCTCCAGAGCGGGCCATGCCTTCTGAGGACTGGTGGATGGACCCCGCCCCGAAGACCACACACTCATCGGCTTTAGAGCCGAACACAGACTCCTCTCGTAAAGAGATCAGTATCTCCGAACCCTCGGACTCGCCTCCGGTCGTGTGTTCTGGACCGCGCGCATCCAAGCCCATCGAATCTAGCTGGGCCCCAGTTATGGAATTCATCGCCGCAGATATCTTTCAGCACTCACCCTTCGGAGACGTGCTAAATTCATTAAAGTCTCTCTCTCTCTGTCAGAAGACTCCTGGACGAACTATGTCCGGCCCATGTGGGATACGGAAGACGAGGAAAATCGCAACCCACCCACCACCCACTTTATAGCCACCGTCGATGACCTAACAGACATGCTTGACTCCGACCCCAATAACATCGACGGTATGGACGTCGATGTAAGGGACAATCTGGAACCACCGCCCACGGGGCGCTGGATAGCCACTTCATCATACGACGTCTACATGGTAGACACCCCCAAAGAAGACAAAGGTGACAAAAAGGACACAACGGATGATAAACCCCCCGGGCCAAAGCAAAAACGACAGCGTAAGTGCCGCCTCAGGTCCAGTCATAGTAAAAGTAGCGATAACAACCCAAAGAAGGATGACACTCCGGTTGATTCCGAAGGCAACAACGGCCATAGGGACCCAGCGATGGAGCAGGACAAACCAGGTCATGTCGAAAATAGCCCGGAGCAGACGCCCAATCAGATAAATTCAGAAGGCCGAACTCATCATGCTACCTCCAAAGAAGAGAACAGTCCGGGTGACGATGCGGAACAAGATAACCTCCACAGAGAACTCCTGGCCACAGCACGGAGCCTGAAGAAGCAGAAACAAAGGCTTAAGGCCGCGCAGGACACGCTCAAGCGAAGATGGAATAAGGTGTTGGACACCGAAGGGAAACGTGGCGATAATCGCCACACAAAGAGCTACCCAAAGCGCAAACTGCTACCCGAATTTGACGATGAAGCCGCAGCACCCGTTCGACCCAAAAAAAATATGGCTACTCAGCTGGACCAGCCACCTCATGGCCGCGATAGAGCAGCCACCGATACCGCACACGATTTACGAGCGCTCCTGGACAAAAAGGCCAGTGCAGCCAGATCTATCTATGGGTCCAGAGGACATGCTCCGACGCGGGATGAGGGCCACCACAACGATCATATTGATCAAATACCAGTCCGGAATCAACACCGGGAGCAACAGCAGCCGGCAGCATGCCGCAAAACAGACAGATACAGAGGGGCCGCACACCCCCTGTGCTTCACGGACGAGGTACTGGATCATGAATTTCCATAGGGATTCAAACCCGTGAATATAGAGTCATACGACGGAACGACAGACCCTGGGGTCTGTATTGAGGATTTTATCCTTCACATACACATGGCTCATGGGGATGACCTCCACGCCATCAAATACCTCCCCCTCAAGTTGAAAGGACCATCTCGTCATTGGCTGAAAAGCCTCCCCGAAAACTCAATCGGAAGTTGGAGGAACTTGAGGATGCTTTCAGGGCCAACTTTCAAGGGACCTATGTCCGGCCTCCAGATGCTGACGACTTAAGTCACATAATACAGCAGTCCGGAGAGTCCGCCCGCAAACTTTGGAACAGCTTCCTCACTAAGAAGAATCAAATTGTCGACTGTCCGGATGCCGAAGCCTTAGCGGCCTTCAAACCCAGTATCCGCGACGAGTGGCTTGCCAGACACCTCGGCCAAGAAAAACCGAGAATGATGGCAACCTTAAAAAGCCTCATGACCCGATTTTGTGCGGGCGAGGACGGCTGGTTGGCCCGTAGAGGCACCAGCGACCCGGGTACATCCGAAATCCGAGATGATAACGGGAAGCCACGGCGCACTAAGCACAAACATCGGAATAACAATAGTTTGGACAAAACAGCGGTCAACGCCGGATTTAGGGGCTCTCGACCTGATCAAGGAAAGAAGCCATTCAAAGGCAGTAAAGAGGAACCATCCGGCCTGAACAAAGTCCTGGATTGTGCCAAATCCATGGCACTTCCGACAAACCTGCAAATCATACCGAGAGAGAATGTTGGGTTTTCAAGCAGGCTGGCAAGTTAAATGCCGAACACAAGGGAAGGGAAACACCAAGCGAAGACGAGGATGACCTCTCCAGCTGAATACCAGGGGCCAGAAACAATTCCCACCGGAAGTCAAAACGGTAAACATGGTATACGCAACTCGCGTAGAGTTCGTAGCCCCCCAACTCAATCCCTGGGCAAATCACCCGATCACTTTTGATCATAGGGACTACCCGGCCAGTATCCGGCACGGAGGATCGGCTGCCCTGGTGCTTGACCCAATAATTGATGGATACCATCTTACCCGCGTCCTAATGGACAGCGGCAGTAGTCTTAATCTGATATATCAAGACACCATCCGCAAGATGGGGTAGACCCATCCATAATAACTCAAAATAACGCCACCTTCAATGGAGTGATTCCAGGCGTAGTAGCCCACTATTGGGGCTCCCTCGTATTAGAAGTGACATTCGGTTCTCCCGACAACTTCAGAAGCGAGAACCTACTCTTCAACGTCGCCCCCTTCAGCAGCGATTATCATGCATTGTTGGGAAGAACGGCCTTCGCTTGCTTTAACGCAATACCGCATTATGCCTACCTTAAACTCAAGATGCCTGGTCCACGTGGCGTCATCACGGTTAGCGGAAACATAGAGCAGTATGCGGCAGTCCCCGCTGCCGGACTCTAGGTGGCCTCTCCCACCAGAACCCATGAACGGTCGTCAAGACCACGGACACGGTTAGACGATCCGATACACCATTTTTACAATGGCTCGGATAAACCTGAGCTAGGGGATGTACATGTGTCCCCATAAATACTACAAGGGGCTGCAAACATGTAACAAAAGCCCACAATTCGGCTTGCCTCATTAACAGGCCTGATCTCGAGCATTTCTCGAGCATAATTAACTTCTCGCATGTTTTCCTCTTTCTTTTATACAGACACTACCAGTGCGACACCCTTCCAGGATACAGCACAACGGAGACACAGGCGCAGACGTGCCGCAGGCCCTCGCCCACAGGTTTCTCTTTAGATTAAGCCCCTACGGAAACCTTCTTAACTCTCTTTTGTTGCTCAATGTCCCATGAGTATTTTATAAACCTATAAGGGATACTGGCGTTCTAGGATTTTGGCCATGACAGATCAATGCACGTACCTGGAATCACAGGGTCAAGGGCGTCATTCAACCCGATATATATTATAAAGTCCGAATACCTTCGGGAGTGTTTGGCATCACGACTTTCGCCTTATATGCATCAGCTCCGAATCATGTCTTTGGTCAAATGTTGGGTTATCCCGGCTCCTGGGTTTGTTGCCTTACGTTCCGTTCTATCGGCTAAGGCGGCCAAAGGAGAATTACTGCGATTGTACCCTGGTTATTCCGGACGGCACCTCAGTAGAGAAAGCCGAAAACTGACTGTCATGATACAGTGAGAGACTGCTCAACCACTCGAGGACCAATCAGAATATACAGGATTCCTCCGCATTAACGAAGGACCGGTCTAGCGGTCAAGTACGTGCACTGTATCCGGAAGCTCGCGGAAGTACCAGGGGCTACATAGTAGCCCCACCTTTCAAACTCCTATGGCTAAGTGTAAAGTGTTACAGCTATATAGTCCGGTTGCCTGGTTTGACGCGCGATCACCTCCTTAACGGACCAAGACGTTGGATCAAGTGTGTTCACGCATATTTTCTCGAACACCCCCGCATTATATGCGTGGGGGCCGAAGCCAACGACTGCTAACTTTCACGTTATATGCATACATAAACAGCCACACAGGAGACATTATAATACTTTCATGCAATAATCAAACACATAAATTGTTTACATTGAATAAAATCGTCACTCAAACATGACATTATTTGAGCACTACGCCTCTATTCTGCGAGCACCTTCTATGAACTGCTCAAAATAGTGTCCGGCTGGGTCTTGGCTTCCTGCCGGACCCTGGGTTGCAATGCTGGTGGCCTCCATATCCGCCCAGTATGTTTTCACACGGGCGAGAGCCATCCGCGCACCCTCTATGCACGCCGATCTCTTCACGGCAATGATCTGCGCTCTAGCACCAAATAATTGTTGCACCAAACCAAAGTAACTGTCTGGCTTCGGCCCCTTCGGCCACAGATGGTCTATTATAGACCTCATTGCAAGGCCGGACAGCCTATGAAGCTCGGCTGTAGTGGCCATCTTATCACTCAAGGGCAAGGAGCGCGCTGGCGCATTAAACTGCGACCAGAACAGTCTTTCTATTTTATTATCTTCATGGTCCTTGAACAACTTGGTTGCATCAGCCGCACTCTTAGCCAAGTCAGCATACTCATCTGTGGCACTCCATAGCTTATCCAATGGAGCATACTTTGGATCTAAAAACTTCATCCGCAACAAATAAGGATTTCCAGCCGCGATCTCCCTGGCTTGTCGAAGTTCCTCCCGCGCGTCTCTAATCTGAGAATGCGTCTCTTTAGCCGAGTCCAGCGCCTTCTTCTGGACAGCCGCCTTCGCCTGGTTCTCTTTCTCGAGAAGCTCATACCAGCCGGCGGCGTCCCTCAGCTCCACAACCATCTCGGCTATCTTTTCTTCGCTTCGGAGATGAGCGGCCTGTTCGGCTTTCAACTCCTCGGCTGCCTTTAGAGCAGCCGCATTGCTAACCTGGGCTTGTTCCTTGGCAAGGGCAAGCTCCGCCCTCAGGGCCTCAACGGCAGCAGCTCCGCCTGCAACTACATCACATCACATCAATATTACAACCTTCTTGCAATTTCCTAAAATAGATGTGGATATAGGAAAGCATACTCTGCGACTCCTCGAATCGCTTGTTAACAAGCGTGACATCGGCTTCCACCACGTCAATTTGCCGCCTCAATTCGGCGCATTCAGCGGCTTGGTCTACAGCCGAACCCTTAGTAACCTGCACAAAAATAAAAGTGCGATTATTATCTGGGAATTTGATCCTCCGTTCGCCGCCATCGGCTGGCATCCACAGTCTGAGGGGCTACTATCTATACATAGCGCATGTATCGCATGTGGTACAACTAAAGTTGCATATTTTTGCGGCTTACTTCAAAGCCTTTGAGCGGGCTTTTGAAAGCTTCGTTTAACCCGCTTGTGGCGGAGGAGATTTTTTCCAGCACTGTACCCATTAATGTACAATGATCCTCCAAGAGAACAGCTGACTCCAGGAGGCCCGTCAGCATGCTCGGCCGGACACCGGACTCTCCTGGACCCTTTTCCTTGTCGGCCACAGGAGCCAAGCACGCCGGGCTCGGGGCAGTCGAAGTGTTAGCTTCCGGCCCCATTGGATCTGGACTCCTCCGTGACGATACCTTAGGGTCGCCAGCTTAACGGGACGGAGAGGCAGGTGGACTTTCACTCTCCATCATCTCCGGAGGAAGGTCCCCCGAGGACGAGCCCTGTCGAGATGAACTGCTGGCTGGACTACAAAAACAGGTCCCGGTTATTATTCTCAGAGGAAAACGCAATGAGTTCCTTGTTTAATTAAAACTTACAGCTCGGTGGAGGGCTGGCCCGTTTTCGGGCACTGTGCGGTGAGGACCCCCTTTGGGGCAGGGCCCTTTGGTGAAGTTCTCTTCCCTTGTTTAGGCGCCCCCGTCTCCAAGTTTTCTGAGGCGGCCCTCTTCTTTCCGCTGGGGGAAGGAAATCTCAGATTCGCCTCCCCGATTATCCTCCTCCGTGGAGAAGATAATTCCCCCGGTTCGAATGCGCAATGTGTGAGGCCCACTCTTGACCTCCCCACTCTTCCCTTCGGCTTTCTCTGATGGCACCTGACTTAGTGTCCGTTCAAGGATCTGGCCATTGCCGGGCCAGGCGAGCCTTCGGGAAGCGGGGCCGGACACCTGATCCTCTCCGCCTTGCTAAGCCAATCCTGGTTGCAGATAGTGTTCAGAACAATGCTATGACAGATATAAGCAAGGTGTTCGGTTATAGGGTTATTTACTTGGGTATCGAGGCGATTGCAGCTCAGGCCCGCATCCTCGATGGTGTCCGGACATTCTATTCATGGTCCGAAGAACAACTTATACATCCCTTCGGGCATCATGACGGAGAAATGTTGGATGGTTCGCGGACCTTCTGGATTGAATTCCCACATCCGGAGAGGTCGACGTTTGCACGGCAGGATCCGCCGAACTAGCATTACCTGTATTATTTTGACAAGACTAATGTCCCTCTCGAGGAGCTCCCTAATGCGGCTTTGCAGCATTGGTACATCATTCGCAGGCCCCCAGATTAGTCCCACGTTGGCCCATGATGGCAGTTGAGGTTGAGGGCCCGAGCGGAAGGCGAGCGTGGCCGCCCACTTTGAGCCTCGAGGAGCTGTGTCATAGAACCACCTCTGTTGCCATAAATCAGATACCTCCGGGAAGGAGCCTTCGGGCCACGGGGCATCAACGTTCCTGCTTATTATGGCGCCTCCGCACTCTGCATGGCGCCCCTTAATCATCTTTGGCTTCACATTGAAAGTCTTGAGCCATAGGCTGAAGTGGGGGGTGATGTGGAGGAAGGCTTCACACACAACGATAAATGACGAGATGTGGAGGATGGAGTCCAGAGCTAGATCATGGAAATCTAGCCCATAGTAGAACATGAGCCCCCTCACAAAGGGGTCAAGAGTAAGACCTAATCCCTGGAGGAAGTGGGAGACGAATACGACGCTCTCATTGGTCACGGGAGAAGGGATAACCTGTTCGGGAGCAGGAAGCATGTGCTTGACATCGGCGGTCAAATACCCAGCCCCCCTGAGCTTCGCAATATCCTCCTCTATGATAGAGGAAGCCATCCATCGGCCTTGATGGTCAGATCCGGACATAACCGAAGATCCGGGGTGCTTAGGGTCGAGTTTTGGGTGTTGGAACTCAGGATGCGAGATGTGCAAGCATGGAGATAGAGGGGTAGGCCTCGGCTCCTTTATAAAGGGGGGAAGAATATCAAGCATCCCCGAACATGGTCGTTCGGGACTTGCCTAAAACACGGAGTCATGCCAACAGGCGCGGTTGGATTACCCATACCCGTATTGATGAGAATCCCGTAGTAAGGGGGACATGATCTCTGCCTTGACAGGACGTGCCAAGGAAACCGCCTCGTGGTGTGTGCGGTAGCAAGTTATAAAAAACGGTTCGAATAAAAATCGGACCATGGCATGATGTCACTTTTTGAAGAATTGTCAGCATATCAGATTCGTGGATTATTATTCTCTCTACGGTGATATATGGGATTTATCTTGCAGAGCCGGACACGGTCCTTGTGTTCGGAAATTATTTTGGAGTATTCGGAGGTGGAACCCGCCTCGCAATGACGAACACAATCTATGCGCCGGACTCATCGTCATTGAAGCCTGGTTCAGGGGCTACTGAGGGAGTCCTGGATAAGGGGGTATCCGAACAGCCGGACTATATACTTTGGCCGGACTGTTGGACTATGAAGATAGAAGATACAAGACTTCGTCCCAATGTCGGTGTCAAAACCGGCGGATCTCGGGTAGGTGGTCCCAAGCTGTGTGTCTTAGGATCAATGGTAACATGAACACTTGATTTTACCCAGCTTCGGGCTCTCGTGATGAGATAATACCCTACATGTTGCTTGATTGACTATAATGAGTATAGGGGTTAAAAGAGTTGATCTACATCGAGATCATATGTTGTGGTCTAAACCCTAGAGGTATGATGAGTAATGTCATAATCTATTGACTAGCCTGGCCTCGGTTTATATAATGTACCAGAGACCTAGGATAACAAGAGTCCTAGCCGAATACACTGGTGGGGAGGAGTCCTTATCTTGATCACCAAGTCTTGTGGAATCTTCCTTGTATGCGACAACTGTCCGAACCGGCCCATGAGTATATGGCCGTGGGGGTCCTCGGCCCAATCTAACTGATCGGGAGACGATGTGGTGAGCACCCCCTAGTCCAGAACACCGTCAGTAGCCCCCTGAACCGGTCTTCAAGTTGATTACGCTCCTCGATTGTTCCGAACTGTTCTTCATCTTCGGTCGTCAGTCTTGAAAACTGGTTCAACAAATCTTCTCATCTTCAATCATGAGGATCGTGAAGTAAATCCGAAGAGTTTACACGTCGGGTATCCAAGGAGCCCCTTTAAGTTTCCGGCCTTTATCAATGCCTTGTTTATTTATGCCACACCTCGGGTTTGAAGTTATTCCCGGGCGGCAGTGTCCTCTTGCATCCGAGCTCCAACGTCGGGTTGCATTCAAGGTATCTTTTGCAGCCAAGCACCAACACCGGACTGCTTCCAAGCTCCAACCCCGGAATGTATCCGAGCTCCAACGCCGATCTGTGTCCAAGCTCCAACGCCGGACTATATCCGAGAGGTCATAGATCATCTTGGTTCAAAAAATTTGAAGGAGTTTAGCCGAGCTTAATGCCGGGAATGCCCTCTATGGGCCAGCCACTGGCGCCCGAGCTTTATGCCGGACTGCTTCCGAGGTGGTGCACCACCCCTAACTGTGGGCTGATTTTTTGATTGGTGCAATTTATTCTCTGTTGAGATATTTAGCCAGTAGCCCTCAAGGTGTGCGCGTCAGTCTAAAACCCAAGATGCACCTGAAGGAAAACATGAAACCGCTGATCCTAGTTGCCCCTGAGACTCAGGTCGATGCGCGAAATTGGCCTGAGGATCAACTCCTAGCTTGGCAGCATACATAGGAATAGAAACACGGTGTGCAAAGTCCTCATGACTCAGGTTGGGTGCGGCCGACCAACCTGAGGATAATAATCTCCTCGAAAACTATATTGCACTTTAAATTTTCTGCATTGGACAGGCAATGCAGTAGCCCCCGAGACACTGGTCGGGTGGCGACACCAGATCAGGGGATCGATGTGCCCCTTTAATATTTGTAAATAATAAGCACGAAGCCCAGTAGCCCCGAGCCTTAATGTGGGCACGGGTGGCCGAATTAAGGATCGATATCCAAAGTAAAATCACAAATTATGTGTAATGATTCTATGTATCCAAGTACTCTACATCATCAATGCTTGGATCTGCATTGTATAGAACTTTGTTGACCGGCCATCGGCTTCAACCTCCTCGGCCAGTAGCCGGGGAGTGTTTGTCCCACTTTATAAAGCCTTTATGAGGGCAAAGATTTACGGCAAACAAGGCAATCCGGCCATATGGTTTTATAAACAAAGGTACACAGAGAGACATGTTATATTATTGTTTTAACATAAGAAACATCGTCCAAAGAAAATAGTCCCGCTATCGGTTCCTTTCTTTGAGTTGTCATGCTAAGCATGATCATGAAACCTCAGCTCCGATCAATGTGGGAGGAAAATACTAAGGATTTAGTTCGGGAAAAGCTTCCAAACTCTGTGGTCTAGATGAACCCAAATTTTCACTTCTGTTGCGATCATTTATAATCTTAAAGTGGCCCATCGTCGGCTTCTACCCCCTTGTAGATGCTACGCAGGGTGTTTCCGGAATAACAAAACAACCCTTAGCCGACGTCTCGGTGCCCGAAGGCGGTTGTGTTGGCGGAAACGAGGCAATCAGATATGCGGGCTTTATAACTTTCACTTAGTCATAGGAGTTTAAAGTTGGGAGCCCAGCAAGTAGCCCCCCGCTTAGTGTTCGGCGACAGCCGAGGTCAAGTCGTAAACACTTCGGCCAATGTTATGAATGGCCCGTCATTTAACATAGTCATCGGATCGCTGACCAGTTTATGCTTATTGTGATAGTCAGTTTTCGGCTTTCTCCACCGAGGTGCTTAACCATGCGAGCTGGAAGCACAATCGCAGTGGTTCTCCTTTTGCACGCCTAACCAAACAAAGCGGAATGTAGGAGGCAAGCACAGGAGCCGGGCAACCCAACTATCGACCAAAGACACAATTTAAAACCGATGCATATATAGCAATATCCGAGAATTTTTGCCGAATCTCTAAAGGTGTCCGGCGTTGCACTGCGAGACTTATGCGGAAAACACACAAATAGTTGAAAAGTGCCATAGGATTGGAAAACCAAAAAATGTCAGTAAAAACTCGACGTCCGAACTAGATTAATTGTTCGGTGCCAATCAGAAAATTGGTCTTAGAGAAAAAAGTGTGCTTCTGTCGTGCTTTAACATGACACATCCTATCTCAAGACTTCACGCGGGTCAGCCTACAGCTTCAACCTCCTATCCCGAAGGCAGAGTACTTCTCGTTAGGCCAGTTTAGCAAACTTTAGCGGCTTTGAGAGAGAAATCAGGCTATTGACCACACACTCGCGTCGAAAAAAGGAGTGATAGAAAAAAGACTTTGCAACGACTAAGAAGAAGAACACTTATTATAAAACAGCTCACATAAATTTAAGAGCCCCCAAGTGACTTGGGTAAAAGAATGACTGTATGTACCAAAGTACTTATATCATATCTATGTTCACCCGAACTTTAAAAGCGTCTTAACAGACCATCGGCTTCTCCCTCTTCGGTCAAAGACCGAAAGGTGTTATGTACTCCACCTGTCGAGAATATCTATGGTGTTTCCGGTGACCAGGCAATCAGGTCATAAGGCTGTAACAGACAAAGCGCGCTCAGGGAACTTATGCTATATTACTGACAAAGTGTAAGAAGCATCTTCGAAGAAAATAGTACCCCCACCGATACCTTTCTTCGGTGTTCATTGTTAATATGAGACTTGTGCAATAGATTTTTTGTACTCATGAGTTCCATTGTGTGCCGACCATAATTGAAAACAATAAGAGCGCTAGCTTTTGGCTTCACCCAGTCTGAGGTCAAAGCTTGGAAGACCCGGTCGTGACAATCGTAGAGGTGCTCCCTTTACTCCCTAGCCAAACAATCGGGAACGTAGGGGTAAACACAGGAGCAAGGCAACCCAGCTTGTAAATCACTTAGGTCAATATGGTGCATATTGTGGCGTAATACACGGACAAGGAACGAAGCCGTACAAGTATAATCATATGCAAGAGGAAAAGCTCCATCAAGGGAGCCCCAAATAAACGGGGTAGTTGAATATGTGCATCACAAACAAAGTTTTGACAAGGAACTTTGTCACAAACAACTTTGTGCCAAAAAGGTATAATGCTTGGTCGCACCAAACAAAATTTAAAATTGAAAGTTTCTGAGTATGAGAGCGACTTAGCTGGTTAATGTGTTTGGCATTAATGACGCGGTCCGAGCTTGATGCGGGACAGGATTCAGCCCCTAGAGAGTTCGGCACTCCGAGAAGACGAAGCCCCCAGTCCAGCCGCGGTAATGAAGCAGGTCGGCGCGCCAAGGCGAAAACACAATTCGGTCGACGGAGGCGACAGCACGGCTCAGTCTGAGTCGATTGGCTGCACAGATAAAAATAGTGCAAACCAAAAGTAATGACAAATAAAGATAATACTGTATAAAAAAATCTTCTACTTATTTAATATAAGTGAAGTAAATAATGAAAGAGATATGGCCTGAGTGTCGAGGTCAGTGTTGATGCAGGGCATCGGCGTGACGCAGTGAAGGCGTGACAAAGACCGAATTCACAGGTCGGTCTGAGTTCCGGATATGGAGTTCGCCAAACTATGCACGGAAACCGACCAAACCACCACGCAACCATCATTAATGCGGCCACCATTTGATAGACCTGTGTATAGATGATGGAACAAAGTAGAGTAATAATTCCTTGGGAAAAATAAACCCAAACAAGCAAAAATTGCTGGGATTAGTAGCACCTAGTTTATTTGTTGTAGCGGTCCGAAGAAAGGTTAATCCCAAAATTGGGGACTCGATCCGCACACCCATTGCCTGATGGGTGATGAGGCGATGGCATGACGGTCCTGGCAACGGTTGGCTCGCCACGGCGAAGCCCGTGGTCCAGCTAATGTGATGAAGCTGGTCGGCTGGTGACGCCGAAGTCTCCGAAGTAAGTTGATGAAGAGATGGCGAAGTCCTCGGTCTAGCTGAGGTGACGGAGCAGGTCGATAAGGAGACGTTGCAGTTGCCATGTCAGCCGAGGTGTTGAAGTAGTTCGGCGTGATGGACATCGGCTTGAAGAAGCAACAATGCGGCTATGCCGAGGCAGGTCGTAACTTGTGACGCGGTCAATGCTGGCTTGATGAAGTGACCGCGCGGCGATGCCGGTGTGCCCGCTCCGTGTAATCCGTGGGGCGGCGATGTCGGTGACGATTTATCCTTCGTGGTGCTGAACTATTGTTCGGCTGGCCGAGATGATGATCCAAAGAAGTTGAGCTCGGCTCAACAAAGCGACAACATGTCGAACGCAGGTCGGCCGCCATGGAGTGATGTTGTCGAGCTGCTTTGACACCGGCGCGACGGGGAAGTTCGTATTGTAAAAGTACTTTTAATACTAGTGATATGTGTTTGAGAATAAAACACAATACCCCATACGAAAAATGTCCTTCAAAAAGGATGTCCGAAATCCCGTTCGTAAAGAAGATGAACTTGGGTCGGATTCGTTCTCACGCAGAAAACAGATCCGAAAAGTGATGCACTAATCAGAAGGTTCCCGGAGTTTGGACCATCGGGTCGAGCTGAATTTTTGGCAGGTGGTAGATATGGGAATTCCGCAGCCGATCAACGGTTGGATCTTCCAAAGGACGTCCGAGCTAGATGCTAGACACCCCGCTCCAAACTTGTCCGGATTCTCGTCCAGATTCAACAGGGCTCCGGTATATCGGAGATTGCTGGAGATTCCTCCATCGTACCTCAACGAAAATTTTCCAGGGTTGTTGTAGACTTAATTCCGCATAATTCCACCGAAGCAATCATTTAGGCGACACTCGAGGAGGCGGTGGCGGCGGATACGAGTTTGCTGTCCAGAAAAACAGCACGGTCGCCCGAGGGCAATGTTGATGTTGAGCCCCCGAGCTCCATGGATGACTCCTCCATGATCTTGATAAAGATCAGAGTTGATGTTTATGAAGGTCCTCATCCGAACATGACGATTGGAGGTAGGGTGCAGTCCTCGGTCAAGCCAAGGTGACCAGTCGAGCTGGTGACGAAGAAACCGACATTGCAATTGACCTACAGTCGAGCCATTGATCCTTTCGCCGATCACACAGCGGAACTCTCAATGAAAGCACCAATGTCGGTGTCAAAACCGGTGGATCTCGTGTAGGGGGTCCCAAGCTGCGTCTTAGAATCAATGGTAACATGAACACGGGATTTTACCCAGCTTCAGGATCTCTTGATGAGATAATACCCTACAAGAGTTGATCTACCTCGAGATCATATGTTGTGGTCTAAACCCTAGAGGTATGATGAGTAATGTCATAATCTATCAACTAGCCTGGCCTCGGTTTATATAATGTACCAGAGACCTAGGATAACAAGAGTCCTTGCCGAATACGCCGGTGGGGAGGAGTCCTTGTCTTGATCACCAAGTCTTGTGGAATCTTCCTTGTATGCGGCAACTGTCCGAACTGGCCCATGAGTATACAGCCGTGGGGGTCCTCAGCCCAATCTAACTGATCGGGAGACGACGTGGTGAGCACCCCCTAGTCCAGGACACCGTCAATCCCCCCCCCCCTCTCATTTTGGCCCAAGAGCCCTCGCCGCCGATGTGCGCTCCGGTGAAGCTCC